>NC_089752.1:23713000-23863000 GCF_040412425.1 Macrobrachium rosenbergii
TACCACACGTATATAAAATGAAGTTTCCGCGTTGAGTTTACAAGCACCAACATTGCAAAATAAACAAAATTTACGAGTTGTTATGATAATAATAAGTTACATTAGCACATTAATTATGTCAAATAAGTAGAATCACTTTTGATGTATTAACTGGATAAACAATGACTGCTGTTTATTAGATTATCTGCTCAGAAACCTGGTATTACACCAAATTTATAAATGTGTGTATATATATGTGTGTGTGTGCGTGTGTGGAGGTGTATATATATATATATATATATATGTGTGTGTATATATATCTATGTATGTATGTATATATATATATATATATATACTGAGAGGATGGATTGATTTTTTACGAATTACCAGATAAAACACCTTATTTATTAGAACTTTCAAAATCTTTTCATATATGGTGGCGTATTTTCCATGTTTAAGACATTAAAAATTATAGCTTAGCAGGACATGTTAATGGAACTGTAACCTCTGTCTTACAGTCATACAGGTTACAAATTTATATCATTCATATTATACAGTATCAGCGATCCAAGGACAACGGCCTCATCTGTTATGTTAGGTCTTTCTAATTACTGGAAGCTGTAGGATTTCCTGAATTTATTTCTGGTGATAGAAATTCATTTTCCGGTATAATGTGGTTCGGATTCCACAATAAGCTGTAGGTCCCGTCTTGTGGTAACTGGTGGTTCTTGGCCACAAAATAGGTGCCCATCCTTCGGGTCAGCCCTAGGAGATCTGTTAATCAGCTCAGTGGTCTGGTTAAACCAAGGTATACTTAACTTTAAGTGTCACGGATCCATCACCAAAGCATGAGTTTCCAAGGAAGCATTGAAGAGTAGCAATGATGTGCCACGCAGCACATGAAACTTGGAATAAAAATAAATGGTATGTGAATCCAGCGGAGAAAATATTGCGGACATGACAAAATAACTGACCCGGAAAAGTTCGATGAAACAAGCTTGTTTCCATGAACAATAAAAGAGATAAGAAAAGTAATGAAGTGTGTGTGGAAGTGATGATGGATATTTGTTAAACTGAAATTCTGAAGTTTTATAGTAAATATACATATATATAAATATATATATTGTGTGTGTGCGTATGTGTACATATATGTTAATTACGAGCTTTGTTTAAAGAGTTTCGCCAAATAATGACGTATTCAAACTCATGGCTAACTCATTCTAAATTTTCAGAACTGCTGGGTCGAGTCGCCTGAAGACAATGGTTTCTAAATGGCTTGCAAAGGAGAATAAGCATCCTCTATGTTAGCGCGTTGGTGAGGTGATGGAAGAGAGGCGAAATACTATATACTGTCGTTCCTAATCTGGTGAAAGTTACATATAACAAGGTCCGAGAGAGGTGACTAAAGTATTGTAATGAATGGGAACCTCAGCTGAATGTGTGCAATACCTTGTACTATTAGCTTTTTGTTGGCAGAGTCGATCTGAGTGTTATGCCTGCGTTTATACTGAATATGTGGGAGGTAGGAATAATTTAAATACCCATATGACGAACTACGTAGTATCTTTGGAACCGTTAATTACATTTGTTGATAATCTCAATACTTAATTAGAAAGGTAATTTGTGCAGGAAATTTGTTTTAGTATATTCTTTGAAAAGTATTTTTGTGTCGTGGGTCTTTGACGTTAGGAAAAGAGTACATAATATCTTTATAGGGCAACAAACTAAAGCAATAAACTACCAAGAACTAATAAAATAAAAAGGGTAAATTGTAAAGGATGATACGGGAGTTCAAGAGAGATAACCACTGGAAAAATCTATCGTTGAATGTCAAGTTACGATACTAAATGTACGTCATAGAAAGGGAAAATATATAGCATGTTCGATTATGTGTTGGTGATGAACTGTCCTGAATGACTAAAACATGTACAGTAAGGATCGATTCACAGAGTAATAAACATATAAAAAGGTAAAAGCTCTTCCCACGAACTGTAGAACAAAAGAACTGTGAAAGTAGTGACAGAAGTAGGATCGTATGAAGGAGAAATGTTAGATGAGGATCACAAAGACAGCTGCAAGGATTGAAACTCTGATTACGTCAGAGTGAGACAGAATGTAATTATTTATCCATGACATCGTGAAAACGAAGTGATGCCACAGCGGCGTAGAGATAGGTGTATAAAGAGAATACATCTTAGGTGCTGATGCAATTTCAATATGTAAACGCAGATACAACAAGTTGGAAGTTTTCGATTAATAAAAGACGAGGAAGAAAAGTTTATTGGAACAAATTTATGCATTTTTAGAAAATGAATACTTGATGTACAGGGCACAGACGGGAGAGAGAGGAAAACTGTACACATAGAATCGATGCAGGCTAATCAATATATTGGTCCTGTCAATGCATGAAGTTAAACGATAACTTGTAAATTGATAAAAACAGGTTTCAGTATTAAATCAGAAACTATGAAATGAATGGAAACCTGTTGTCTGTTTATGGTAACAATTCCTTCCAACGATACCTTTTGTAAAATATCCTGCTCTCACTCCTACTCGGCAATACCAACATACATACATACAAACAGACATACACAAAACATGCACACAGTGGATTCTAGACTTCATTAGTTTAACAAAAAGTTTCTCGCCAGAATTTTTTCCATTCCCACTTTTGAGTCTACCACTTCAGGGCTTTCAAAATATTTGTACCATTGCAATAAGAGCGAATTGCCCGGAGCGATATTATAGGAACGAGTAAAAATAACTAATAAAAAACAAGGAAAAGAGAAACCTAGAGACTATGAATACTAATGTTCCAAGTATTTGTAACCCGTAATTTCTTTCAGATCCTAAAAACACAGATAAAAAATAGGCATCCGATGACTTGATCACGAACGATGCTGATAAACATGTCTGACGGTCGGTAATACGAGAAAAAGCTATAAATAAACAAAAGATAGAATAATGACGCATAAAATAAAGTTCTTTATTGGTATCCAGTGACAATATCTACCATCCCATGGATTGAGGTTGATAACGAAAACATGATTCTCCCCCCCCCCCTCTCTCTCTCTCTCTCTAAATAAATAAATAAATAAATAAATAAATAAATAAATAAATAACTTAATTAACTAATTAAATTAATTAATCAATGAATAAAATGAAACTTATAGAGTGGACAAGTAAATGTTAAAGTGGATCAAACCGTAGATGATAAAGCACAAAAAATGGGATTGAAGATAAAGAGTAAAAAGAAGCCTTGAATCCCGTTGAAAAAAGCGAGGGAAAACTTCGTTAAGATCTGAATGTGTCACATATGAGCCTGATTTCCCCCGGGCCCTTCCGTTCTGAACACAATGAAATTAAATCTCAGTGAATATTATTTATGAATATATATATATATATATATATATATATATATATATATATATATATATATATATATATATATGTTTCTTCCTCCCGGAAAGTAAAGGCATGAAATTATATGGGACATTAAGATACAACTCCTTCCTGATTTGTGTTAGATACGAAAAGGATAGGTGAGAAAACATGGGCATATATATTAAATCATACAATATTTACACATTACATATATAAACATGTATGTATATATATATATATATATATATATATATATATATATATATATAATTTATATGCACCTTGCGAGGGCCGCAATTTCAATCCACGGTGTGTACGGAGCGATAACAAGCTCCGCTAAAGCTTATTGTGTCTTAGTTGATATTAGCAAAGAACGTGGTACGCAGTATATAGGCGTCTACGGTTAGTAACAAAATGGGTGAAGAATGTATGAAGCTAACAGCTTCATTCCAAGAACTGCTGAGAATCGGGAGAGTAATGTCATCTGTACAAGGTGTGAAATCAACAACGCACGAACACACCCTTGCAGTATATATAATACGTACATGTGTATGTACGTACACATTTTCTGACTCATCTATCCATTAACGAAGAAATGAAGTAAGCTAACGGAAGAGAAGTGAATCCATTAACGAAGAAATGAAGTAAGCTAACTGAAGAGAAGTGAATCAAGTAATCGTACACAAACTTAACCATATCGACATATAAATGTGCATAAATTTGTGCTTCAGCATTTTGCTAAAGTATACACATGTATTTGAATTAACTTCAATATATGTATATGAATACAAGCCTATTTTCTGTGACTTGGATACAGATGAAATAAACTGCCTAAATTTATTTGTTATCTAGAGAGAGAGAGAGAGAGAGAGAGAGAGAGAGAGAGAGAGAGAGAGAGAGAGAGAGAGACTTTTCTTAGGGAATAACACACCTGCCATTCAAACCATCACCAAACACTAAAGTATCCCACAAACAAGAAGTATGAAGCACTGACCAAGGGGGTTGATCCCAAAAATCGTTATTTCCCGATAGTGTGTCAAAGAATATGAAGCCTGGCACATGACGCATAAATCAAGAACGTTGCAACAGCACACAGCCTTACTCTTCTTAAGAACAATGTCTGGAGGGTTATATATAGAGTAACCAGATAAGGGTGACCTTACAATAGATGAATCGGTCCGAGCTCAGTCGTGAATGGACTGGAAAGCCTTTGATTTCATTCTACCAAGATCAGTTTCCGGATATCCCTGTCAGTTAGAGGGAAAACAAGGACAGATGAATTGATTAAGGCTCAAAGGAGGTATCAAAAGAGCGAACGCAGCTGCACAGATAGACTAAAATAGGATTATGCTAAAGTCCTTGGAAGAGATAGGGACGTTTCATATTAGAGAATTTAGACAGAAATCAAAACAAAACAAGAAGATTGTAGAGAGACCTTTCATGGCTCGTGTTATAAGAAAGGAAAGTTGAGTAATATCAAAGTTGGTCAAATAAGTTTGAGAATGGAGTGTGAGTGACTGCGGAAAATATGCAATAACTATCACCCAAAGAATTTCAAGTGCGGAAAGGTTCTCACCTTGCCTGATTTACTCTTTCAGGACAATATCCAATACCAGACTTCGCCATACTGCATAAACACGGATGAATGAAGATGCATGTATGCTAAATGATAATGATTCAAATTCTAAACCCATTCGTTTGTGTCTTCACACGTGAATGTGGTACTTGCCTGTTATAGTATATCAACTATGAACTACACCTTATCCATCAGCTTCGTGTACCGAGAAGAGAGCGCTGATAAAAACTTCAGGAGTCAAACTGTTACCTACAGTATGCACATGTAGGCCACTCACTGGCAGCAATGATAACAATTGTTACAGTACCTTCGTCTACGGGGAATGCTAATTTTTTTTTTAAATGACTGATGTAAGAGACATATTTCCAGCGTTCATTACCATAGTTATTGCGAAGTCAGTCTACGTGCGTTAATAATTCACAGTCCATCCTTGCAATAATGGTAGTAATAGACAACACGAGGATTAAGACAGTGTTGGTGTCATTAAGGACCACTCGACAATGCCACTGAAAATTATGGGGTTCCTGGCGATATCTTATCTCTCCTCCTGAAAGAGTAGACTCAGTGTGCTCATTAGCCGCATTTGATACCAAAACCGTAGCGCTAAGACTATCCATTATAAGTCAATTTGACTGATATACTATGATCAGGTCCATAAATTGTAATGAATCTTTCTATTCGTGTTATATGCTGCATGGCTGGCAGGTGAGTTTTTAGCTTCATGGAATTAACTGTTTACATGGACTTTCCTACTTTCACATTAGCTAGAACTATAGACACATGGATATCATTCTGTAAGGCATAACACTTCAACGATAACAGTCTGTAAATATGTCTTAGATGGTTGTTACCTTAGAAGTGAAGCCACAGATGACCTCAGAGTAACATAAATTCGTAGGCCATTTTTAAACGAAATAAATCCATGGCTAGGTATCATTTCTTGTCACTTGCTTTTCTGTGTTCATCAGATATGTTTATTGCAAGTGGTATTAAGCTCGCTTCTTTTCAAAAATGGTAGGGGTCCACAATCTACATGAAACAGAGCAAAGAAAATACAAAGAATAAGCTGTGGTAACTTTTCAAGATCCGGGATGAATGCCCTTAGCTCAGAAAAAGAAACAAAAAGCAAAATAACCGAATGTATGTCTGGAGATTTAATATGATGAAAAAGAGAAAAATGGAAAAAGAGAAAAATAGAATGATTAAGCACTTTAAATAACATGTAATCTGGAAAAGAGAAAAACAGAATGGTTAAGTACTTTAAAACAACATGTATAAGTGAGCAAACGAAATAATTTTCAGTACAAGTTTAGTTTTACATCTAGTAAGAACGAATCACGAAAAGCGAAACAGAACAGAATAGATAAATAGAAGCTCCTGGATATTCCAAAGAAAATCTCACGAGCTGATATAAATAACACGGCGTATAAAATCGATTTGAATAATATATATGCCACAATCCCCAGCTGATGGGAGACTGACAGCCAAGCAAACAAAGAGGGAAATCAGCCAAAGTTTGCGAGACAAAATGAAAAAGATATGACCCTTGAGATAGGTTAGACCCAAAGGTGGAAGGAAATGAAATCAATGGAAAGATAGTGATTACAGGTTCCTCTTTTTAAATGGCACATTCGTTGATCTACATTGAGATATAAAGAAAAACAGAGAAATCTGACGCCCTTCCTTATACAAAGGCCGCGAGAAAGAGGATACGAACCCAAGCGAGGACGATCCAATCATAATGCATTTAACCAACCTATTATACATATCTGCATACAGCTTATAGTTTAGTCTAAGCGAAACCTTAATGAATTCCATCTTGGTTGTAATTTGGTCTTGACAGCTGCCTATTCAAAGGTTTGTGGGATGTTCCTAGCAAGAAACAATGACGAGAGAGAGAGAGAGAGAGAGAGAGAGAGAGAGAGAAATGTACCTTACCTCAATGCGTTGTGTCCTCACTAAGTCACCATGGCGGTTTTCGACCGCTCCATGACCTGAGAGAGATTAAATTTATTTTTAATGAAACCCCTCCCTTAGCCCCCAACCCCCAGAAATAATGACGCACGTACGAATGTGTCAAAACCTGAATGACGGTGATAACTGAGGATTGGTAGTTTTGCTGTAGCCATTCGAGAAAAAACGCAAAATTAACAAATAGATAAGAGTTTTGTTATAAACCAAAGGGAGAGGAGAAATTTTCTGAAATTGAATATGAAAATGACAGTCAAGTGTGAAAATACCAACAACTTTTAATAAAAATAAACAAAATAAAAATAAATTTGATGCAAAAACGTAAAGAAGGTAATAACTTCGATCATGAGGAGAAAAAATAAACAACGATGATGAGATACCACGAAAAGGAAGATGAAGACGGGAGGAAGAAAAATACACTAATAACTTGTAACTTAAGTATCTCAGCGTCAGCCTCCGGGTGGAAGACCATCCTCGGAGTAAATCGATTTAAAATTGGTTAAAACTTGATTAAACAGCCCTTCCTGCAATCTGTCTATAATCGAGCATTTTCCCTGGCCAGTCGAAATTCAATTTAGAACATTATGACCCTCCGATCTGGCAGACCTACCGAAATGTGAGTCAAGTCATATTAAGAATAAGTTTAGAAATAAACATTCAATCATTACTTGCCCTCCTTGACAAATTCTATTCGCTTTATACCATCAAATTATCCGACGGTCCCTTGTTCAATACCATGTGAATCGGCATCAGAATTAATTTGAAAAGGGTAGAAAGGGTGCAAGATTCGGAGGTCTTGAAAGGATGAAGGTGGGAGCCGTAGAACATGGTAGAAATGTTACACAGGAAGAGTCCTAACATCCAGTCGTCGTAAGATTACATACAAGATAGTAACGAGTGACCCAAAATGTATAATAGCTAGATGTAGCGCGTCGTCATCTGTATGGGTATTTGAAGTAGGTGGTGTTGTGATATTGACCTGAATAGGACGTTCCTCCTGCACTCAGCACTTAGAAATCAACTAGGCAATGCTGTTGTCATGTCTTCCATGGGTCCCATTTTCATAAGCATTACATGGTTTATTTTTCCTTCAGTAGCTATACGAGTATAACAGTGAAAATTTCAAGTAATCTGTGGAACATCAACAAGAAGTGGTATAACTGTTGTATCACTTGCCTAAACCAGTTAAAAAAAATTTTCAAACTCCATGCAATCAAGACAGTTTACAGTATCAAAGTCAGACATTTATTTCTGTATATAGTTGAGATTCTAACAGAAAACTTCACTGGAACATGAAGACTAAATTTAGGAAACGAACTTGTCAGAATTACTCACATAGCATTATAAACTTGAATCTGTGAAATGTATATGTAAATTAGAAGGATTTTCTTATTTGGGTATGCTACATTGCTTTTCCTGTAAAATTACATATGGCTTGAGGCAGTCATATGTTTATGTAGGCTACTATGAAACTTTGGATATCGATGAATTCAAAATGTATTGCTACTGAACAGGATGCAAACTATTATTAATATCGTGAATGACATGAAGAAACATTTATTCGAAACAAGCCTAAAAAGGTGAATTGATACTATAATAATGGTAATACACAAATTGCGTAAAATAAAACCAAAGCCTGCGGGAAAAATTAATATTTTTGGAGTGTCTTGCAGATCGACGAATAGAAGGTCAGATATATGAACAGTAATAACGACAACTACCGAGCAACCGCAAAATGTGGATCCATGTTAACTACATAATTCCTGCATACAAGGAATGTAACTAATAATTTCATTTCTCAATTCATGTTGCAGGAAACTTTGCATAAACTGTATTCCGGGATTGCAAAAAACAAAGAAAAATAGTATCGAGGAAAATGTTGTTGCCTAACATTATATATTCAACTGTCACTAAAATGTCATGCATTCCTTCTACTCATCTTATTATCACATTTTAGGGCTTGGTGACTGTGGAAATTGTGTATATAATTCTTTGAATAAGTATATTTTTAGCAGAACTGTAATGGTAAAAAAATCTAAAATAATCTGCTTTCCTTTCATTTCCATTTTCTTTTTCGAAAAGACTGGTATTGAAAACACTAGTTCTGCCTTTCCGTTACTGAAGGTCAAGTCTTCTAAATAATTCATGTACTTGCTCTAAAAATTTACATTATCAGGGGAGAATTCACTTCTTTTATAATGGGTTTGGGGCGTCGCATAAATATTCCACTATATTAAGATACAAAAACACAAAGGAAGGAACTTCAACTGCAACCAGTTATTTTCTGAGATGCTAAAGAAAGATTGGGTGCACGAACTTCTACTGATTAAGTGATTCGATGTGGTTATTGGGAAGTAATTTCCACAACGAAAGCTGGTTAATTTTGCACGGCTAAGCAACGTGCTGTACAAATCAATGAGAGAGAGAGAGAGAGAGAGAGAGAGAGAGAGAGAGAGAGAGAGAGAGAGAGAGAGAGAGAGGGAGGAAGGGGGGGAGGGGTGAAGAAACCACGACAATAGTTACAAAACAAGCCACACCCATCGCGAGAACTGTTGTAAGAGAACGCTATTCCTTTGAGAATACCTCTATTTGGTGCGCAAGTTTTAATTTTTAAATCATCGAGAACGAATGTGCTGGTGTTGCCTAATTCATACTGGTAAATAAGGTAATGCCCTTAACAGTTACTGCCGATGATAAAGGTGATGAACACTGCGATAAGGATAATTCAGAAGCCTTTGGCTGGAGTCAGTTACCGACTCCAAAACAAACTTCAGTCAGTATCAGTGATTAACAGATTCACAAATCCGATTTCCCGTACCCCGTCACAATATACAAAACGCTAAACATCCCTGAAGCAAATGAGCCACGTTTCCAGCATTAGGTGAAGTGGTGAGGACAAGAATAAAAGAAGGAGGCGAGAGAAGACCACGGAAATGAGGCCTAATGTGTATAAATGAGGAGTAACATTAATGATTCACGATGAGGCCAGGTACTTCTTCCGATGCGATGCCTTCATTGAATAATGAAGAGGTAACCTTGTAAAAGTGATCTCTCTCTCTCTAGGCCTAAGGCAAATTTTGGCATATCTTTAGAGATTAAGTGTCCTGGAATTTTAATGCACTGAGAATCATCGGAACTAATACTCTTAACAAGTTTTAATGAAATGGACTGTTAAGGGGAAAAATAAATCAGGACGCATTCCTTTAATTATCTTAGCGTCACATAGTATATAAGAGGGATTACGGCAGACAGACAGACAGACAGATAGACAGACAGATCCAGAAAATGTTTCAGCAACTGTCCAACCACACGAGTGCATTAGGCGAGAGAGAGAGAGAGAGAGAGAGAGGAGAGAGAGAGAGAGAGAGAGAGAGAGAGGATAAAATAATTATTCAAGAGGGCTGAAGAGAGAGAGAGAGAGAGAGAGAGAGAGAGAGAGAGAGAGAGAGAGAGAGAGAGAGAATTATTCATGAGGGCTGAAGAGGGAGAACTAGAGAGAGAGGAACATTACAAAATAATCCGGTATACGTACGCAAACAAACACACACACACACGCATTACATGATACAGAGAACGATACAACTACCAACGCACGCACACATAACTGGATCAGCATCCCGCCTGCAGCAGCGGCCCCACGAACAGGAAGAGGGAAACGACGAGACAAACGATCGAGCCGCCTATCAAAAACAAATCAGCGCTAAAACACACATCAAAGATAAGACTCCGAGAACGATGATAAATCAAAGTTCTTCTTCCCCGGCAGTCCCGACAGAACGAACTTGTCTTGACCATCTGTTCAACTTGGAAAAGAGAGAGAGAGAGAGAGGAGAGAGAGAGAGAGAGAGAGAGAGAGAGAGGGGCGGGAGGGGGGCTTTACCCACCAGGGCAGGCGCAGCCTTCGCCAGAAATGTTATTGCTGTTTCCAAACTTTTTTTTTATCGTAATCTATATTACAGTAGCACGAATAAGTCCCGCTTCTCTCTCTCTCTCTCTCTCTCTCTCTCTCTCTCTCTCTCTCTCTCTCGACGTTCAGAAATCACTGAGGTCTCTAATATGCAACAAACTTTCACACTGCAGTGGAAGACTGGTTTTTCTTCCTCCTTTCTCAAGTCAGAATTGTTCGCGTAAATTTTGTAATTCTGTTTTGTTATTTTGGAAGACTAATTCAGTTTCAAATCGAGGTTTCGTAGATACATTTTCCTTAAAGGTCACCGACCTGACTTGTGTTACCTCAGTTGCAGCATTCCGCCTCTGTATTCCATTCTCATGCAAGTGCAAAAACCATGCGAGCTCTTACGTTCATTAATATTTTTGTAACACTTTTATTTAGATTCCTGTCCAACAAAAAACTGCAATACGCTGTTTAATTTCACTTTTCTATAACTATAATTATCACAATCATCCCAGTTATCGAGACTAATAACAATACTGCCATAATAATCGTAATTATCACTGCTGTTTCACCTTGTATCACACATAAATTTCTCAGTTTATAATAATATTAAAAAAAAAACTATAATAATAAGTGCTTTATCCCCTTCTCACCCATCTTTCATGAACAATACACCTCACTTTTTTCCCAATAGACAAAGGCTCTTCATTTCCATTTCTTGATAACAGGTGTTTTTTATTCGTTTGGTATTTCTGCAGGTGATGGAAAAGCATACAATGATGGCTGAAAAATGAAGTCCGGACAGGTATAACATCGAATACGACATAGAAGAAAAAATGCCCAGTTCTTAATTGGATTTTACGGGTGAGAGAATTGAATCTAGCCTTTCTTTTTTTAGATGAAAAGAATTCAAACAACGCAGTGAAGTTAACACTTGTATACAAGTATTTCGTGAACTGGCAAAGGCCAAGGAAACCCACTCAAGGAAAATAAAAATAAATTGATTAGTTTCTTCGTGGATGGTGTTTGTAAAGGAATATCAGAATATTTTACCCTCTGTAGGAAAAACTTACAGGCAAATACGTACGTAGAAAAAGGGGTGTAGCAGATACACAAATAGCAGTCGATAATCCAATAAGTTGATCAGCTTCTTACCAGTTTTCCCCAAACAAGAACCTACATCCCCACTTGCTTTAAAAAACGCAAAAGCAACCATAAAATGTCCTCTTGTTATACTAGAGGAGTGTAAGAAACTCTGAGCACTTTCGTTAGCTGAATGTTCTGAATGAGCATGGCTGTCCCAAATCTCCCTTTTTATTCAAAAGGACTGATAGATGTGCTGAATGACAGCATCTTGAGGCGCTTCAGAGCGCACATTAATAATAAACTTTTTCAAGTTGATGTTTTAAATTAATGACTCTGGTTGTCCCTTGTGTCTGCTGAGTATCCCAGCTGAATTTTAAGGGTTCCAAATGATCGTCAGCTCTTCCGAGAGGACATTATTTACCATAAAATAACTAGCTCTGATTATTGGGTTACCTCAGAATCAGCTTGCGAGGCTGACTTGCTGAATTTGGTTCTAGTGTCAGCCTTGATTCAGTAGGAGAATTTTTCTGCGTAGGATACTCTAAGCTTACGGTTATGCTTTGGTTTCCTCGTTACAGTAACGATTTTAACTGAACAGCTGCTTAGACGCACACCGCAACCTCAAGCTCTTGAATGTTATATAATTTTTGCCAGTTTCAAAAGCTGTTAAAAAATTCTTATCATTTCTCCATTCATTAAATCTTCTCATTAGATACCCATAATGTCATAGACGCAGCAAAAAAACCATCAAAGTTCTAACAGCAGAAATTCAGAAAAGGACCGCAATCAGTCCCCTTTAGTGGAGCGCAAAACAGTCCATTAGTCTGCAACTTGTTTGAGTAGCAGCATTATGCCAGTACCACTCTGTGCCGGTACTCATGTTTATCTCTTCACTCTGGGGGAAACGCAATTATCTCTTTGGCCGCAGCTTTTAACTTCTGAATGAGAGACAAATTGTAACCGGATTTTTGTCGGAAACTAGTTCAGCATGTGGCTCGTTACATATGGCCTTAGGGACTCGGAATTGTTGATTTGCGTGTACCGCTGAATTTCCGATTTTCAACGGACGTGTCCCTTTCCAAGATTTAAGCATGTAGGAAATATGTTGATAGTCACACGTGGTCAGACAGCCATGATCTTATCTGCAATAGGACATGTTTATGCGCAAAAGAATATTTTTGAAAGAAACAGTAGATTCTTAAATTAGTTAACATGATCTAAGTCTTCAGCAATTTGATCATTCCAAATTTTAAGATTTTTTTTTTTTTCTCAGAGACGTTTAAGGATCGTTTTATCTTAAGGTTCTGCTATTCAGTCAGGGTTATCTGACTAGTGCAAGTACTTGGAATCGAATCGTTATGCTCTTTCAAATTCATCATTCTATAATTCCATGACTGTTCATGTTAAGTTCAAATTTGGCCTACAATGAACCCAATAATGCCAAAGCAGCAAACGCAAAATTTAAATTGAGCGAAGCAAAGAACACCAACTCTATTATATAAGGGAGTCAAGAGAATATCTTATCGATAACGGCAAGTTCGAAGAATACCTGATTCACAGTAGTAAGTTCGCTGACGCTCTGCAATTTTTCCAGACTTGAGATTATGCTTTCATGTTCACTTTCTCTCCCTTCAGAGATATCTATAACAACACAGGAGAGAAATGAAAGTTCGTTCACCTGGTAGGACGATACGATTTTGTAACATCCATGATTCTTTGATGCTGTGCATTTTAAAGTCAATGGATTCGTTTCAGTCATAAATGTTTGCTGGCAAGTCGTTGCAGAAAGGTGAGACAGAGAAATTCAGATACAATGCTCTTTACTGAATTTGGTCAAATCCTTATCTACAAAACCAAATCATTTTCCTGTGATTTAACTGGGGATACTTCACGGAACTTTGTTGTCAAAAAACCAAAAACCATCTCTTATCTATCATGGGTTACAGTATATGGCCGTCTTTCAGGTTGGCAAGAAAGTAACTCAAACAACAAAATAGAAATCTACGAAGTACTAGAACCAACCAGGTGGAAAAATTATTAAACATAAACCAACAAGACGGAGAATTTTTTTTAACAAATCAAGCTATTTTGGTGGAAATTTTGTTACACAATCGAAGTTAGGAAAATTCTGAATCTGTAGGACAATACAATGTCTCTTGCCAAGATAAAAAAAAAAAAAAAAACAACATTATATGCGGTATTTGCCTGACCAAATTTTAATTCAGCATCCTTCACTTCGAGGAATCAAACTTGAAAAAGAAATTATGCTTTTTTGGATTCTGGTCTAACCTAAATTTACAAACTGGTAATACACACGAGAGAAACAAGCATATACATGCATCCATGAAAATTTTAACGGAATTCCAAGTTTTTTCTCTCTCAAATAAAAGACCAGTGGTACACAATACGTCAGATTCTCTCAGTAAATCTGACAAGGTGTCACTGGAGAGGATATGACACAGTTTCGAACATTTTTTTCGCGGTCCTTCTGGCTTTCCGTTTTGTCAAGCAACATGAAATATTTGGAAACAGTCTCTAATCCACACCAAGTGATACTTGACATGGATATGGTAATGAACTTCTACTGGAGTCTGGTGGGAAAAAATTTTACATTACATTAACTTCAGTAAAAGAAATATTTACATGTAAAGATACTTTTTGAGACATGCGTTGTTTAGTTATTGTTTTATGTTGAATGCACTCAGTCTTAAATACTCTACAGTGTTGGTGAGAAGTAAAAACTAACAAGCCTAGGCCTCTGTTCTACCAATAAGCTAATCGTAACTGATTCACAATCAGCTGGAATTTAAAAAAAAACCTATTTTAAAGCACTAAACCGGAAGCTTAAGAAAACTTGATTAAGAAGCAAATAGTTGTGTACTCTTTCGAAATATAATATCCAGTGTTATGAAATTCATGCGTATCTGTAAATTGAGTGATTATTGGTTAAATACCTAAGTATAATGTAAAATCAATTGTAATATTCATTGCTTTGGATCAAAGCTACAAAAATATCCCCAGCCGTCAACAACTATAATAATAATAATAATAATAATAATAATAATAATAATAATAATAATAATAATATAGCAATGTTTGATTGTCAAAGGCTTAGCTAAAAGCTACAAGTCAATGCGGATTTGTGCTGATGCTTCATGATTCATCCATTTCGTCACACCTTCCATACTGCTTGAGGTTTGACGCTAGAATTCACAAGAGTGTTATTTTTCGTCCGATTTGTCAGTCTTTTTGCCAGTCTGTTCGTTGGCAGTATTACGCAAAATGTTAGGTGTGGGTTTTTACGAAATTTTGACTGATGTTAGATCTCGTGACTGGCGAGAAGTGATTACCTCATGAGAGGGATCGGGATCAGGCTAAAGGATAATTTGAAGAGAGATTACTGAGAAAAAACTATTCCATACAACCAGTTACATAATTAGCATTAAACCCTACAGTTTTTAGGAAGAATATTATCATGAAATCATTTGGACCACATTATCACGTACGACCTAAATGATATGGCAGACATAGAACAGAAGCGTCGTAAACTATGTGCAACTGGCAACATGATTGCAAAGAGGTTTGCCTTCTGTCATCGAGAAACGAAACTGCTGCTCGCACTGGTACAGTATATATGGGTGTTCCCTTTGGACGGACTATACCCGAGAGACCATGGGACGTACCCCTAAAGTTCACTATGCCATTCTGAGGCGCCTCACAAACACTCCTCGCTATCACTCAGCCACGCAGATGTTCATAGAAAACCGCCTGGATAATTTGAAAATCATTGTGAGGCGAACAATGTCCAGTCTGATGACCCGACTGAGAAACAGCAGCAATTCGCTCATACAAAGCATCCTAAGCAGTGAAGCAAGATCTAAATTGTGGAAAGATGGAATAATGAGGCGTCTGTTCCTTAAATGACTTATTCTCTATTTTTGCAATTTTGAAGTGTCATCTCCAGAATCTGTCATTATTATTATTATTATTATTATTATTATTATTATTATTATTATTATTATTATTATTATTATTATCATTATATTTCTAGGTTTCTTCTTATTTTTGTTATTTTTACTTTTTATTATTACTGTGATGAATATCATTGTAGAGTTTTGCAATTTTCAATATTCGTATTTAGCCTTCTGGACCTGGCTTCTGTAACAACCTAAGGTCTCCACATGGAAATTAATCGTCTGCAATCTGTATTTTTTATTGTTATCACTTTTTTCCTATTATTCTCCATATAATTACTGTCATTACCGTTATTATGAATTCTATTTTTTTTTCTACTTCTTCAGCAACTGTGTGGATACTGTCCTTACCTTATGTATCTAGACTGTGTGTATTGTATTTATATATTCCATGTATATGGCCCCGAGCCGAAATAAAGAATATTAATATTATTACTGTTATTTCTGCCAATACAATGAATCTTATTAATTTAATCTAGTGCTTAAATGCCAACAGTTGAATAATCTAGACAGAACAAAATAACAAACTCTGATTATATTACGCGGAATGTATTTATGTCAACGTAAATACAGTGAGGAATCTTACTGGCGAAATGCTGCTAATCTGAATGTTGAACTGTATTCAGTATGGAATCTCTACGCCGAAAGAGAACAGTATACAGTGGAAAATTTAGTGCCCAACTGTATACATTAAGGAACTTAAATTTTTAAAAATTATACTTATTAGAGATTTCAGTGCCAAATATATACAAAAGAAACTATATTCAGTGGGCATTATGGAATCGCATTGTCAAATTGCTTAGAAAGGGAAATGTATCGAAAAGTAAACGATACAAAATCTCACTCCTGATCTGCACATGACATTTAATCTTTTGATTTAATTTAATTCTCCAAATGCATATTATATGGAATTTCAGTAATAAATTACAAAGCAAAGAATCTCGGTGTCTAATTGTATACATCGCGGATCTTTCATTGGCGAACGCGAACAATAAAGAATCCCGCTTCAGGGTATATGCAATGCAAAATCTCAGTGCTAAGCTGTACTGCATACTACACCATGTAAATGTTGAACCGAATGCACTACTGAGTTTCAGTAATTCCAGTGGCAACTGTAAACACAACTGAATCTGAATGTTAAGCCGAGTGTAACACGGAATGTACGGTATGCGTCAAACTGTATACAGCATAGACATACAAACTGCAAGTGGCATGGGATATGAGAAAAAAATTCATAACAAAGAATCATTGTTGAATGAATAAGGTATGAAATCACAGCATCATCTGTTTCCAATATGGAACCTCCTTGTAAAAATTTATACGGTGCAGTATCATAATTTCAAGTTGTATGTCCTATGGAATACATTGCCGAATTGAATACAAATTGAGAACAAGGGTAAACAGTGTTCTGAAAATGCAAACCTCCGCCAAAGCTGAGCAATCCCATCCTCTCAAATGATCTCTTATCTAGATTTGGATCTCTGCCGAAAGGTAATGAAACAAATCGGACCAAAAACATAACCTCCCCGTCGAATGTAACTATTTTTCAAATTTTATACTGGGTAAATTATAGTGTCAAACCATAAGCAGTACGGAATGTGTGACGAAATGGATAATTTATGGTATATGAGCATCAAACTATAAACAGTTTGAAATCTCAGTGTCTTCAGTGAATAAAATGTAAAATCTCAGTGTTCATCTCCGTATTGGATGAAGTACAGAATTTCATTATCTAACTCTGGAACTGCAGTGTCAAACTCCACAAAATGGAAACTCAGCACTGAACATTATTCAATTTAGAATTTCAAACTCTTAAATATATAGCTTGTAGAATCTAAAACGTGACTGCATAGTGCATGAAATATAAAATTTAGTGTCCAAATATGGAGTCTCACTGTCAAAACTATCAAGAATAAGAAATCCCGGCTTTGAACTGTACTGAATATGAAATCTCAGCGTCGAACTATATAGAAATCTTGGCCTCAAACTGTATACCAAACACAATCATAATATTGAGTTCCAAGTAATGATATATCAGTGGCAAGTTGGAAAAAATCTCAGGCGAACTGTATTCACTACAGAATCTCAGCATCAAACTGCATCCAATGCCAAGAAAGCTGTCATGTGTTATTCAGTAAGGAATCTTAATGTCAAACTATAAACAAAATGGAATTTGTATTACTCAGTTCTTCATTTAAAGAGGAAAATGCAATATCCCGATATTCTCAGATTTTTGCGTTGAATGTTCGATATACTGAAATGATATACGTTACTTATCCGTCTTTCATAACGTACCTTTCAGCATCAAAGATAATAAAGGACAGGACATTCTAATTTCCGGTCTGTTTGTTTCTTACCGAACCTTGTTTTTCTTTTATCGCTAAACTAAATCCACACGAGAGGGGGAGACACAGACGGTGCATAGCGCCAGTATAACGCAGAGATTGAAAAGTGTTCTCTACGCTCGGATTCCATGCTGTTTACTATTCAGTGCTCATGTTCTTTATGACATACAATACATCAGTACATTCTGATCTGAGAGTCACAGTATATGTCATTTGAAACCAAAATTTCACATGATATGGAATTTGACAAACGCCTTAGATATTCTATATAGTATATAAATATAACATATAGAATATTAATATAAACAGTGGTGATGAAGCCTCAACGTAGAAATGTATACAAGACGGAATTTCATTGGAGATCTGCTTATATGATGGAGTGTGGGTGCAGGACTTAGTAAAAGGTGGAATCTGTCAACAGATTGTTATCTATGTGCTGATCTTTATTAAACATATCTAAGTTATGTGTTAAATAACACATCATGTGAAATTTTGGTTTCAAACACCATACACTATGAAATCTCAGATCGGAATGTACTGACGTATTTTGTATGGAATAAAGGACATCAGCAGTGAAGAGCGAAAATGTGGAATTCGCGTGTAAAGCAGAAGACAGTTTGAAGTCTGTGCATTAAAGTGCTCGCTTTAAAAATCTGACCGTCTCTCTTTTTGTGCATTTACTTGCGATAAAACAAAAACAAAGTTCTGTAGGAAACAAGCAGAGCGAAAGTTAGAATTTCCTTCCTTTTAATGTCTTTGATGTTGAAAGGTACATTATGAAAGACAGATAAGCAGCGTATATCATTTCAGTTTATCGGACATTAAACTCAAGAATCTGAGAATATCGGGAAAATACATTTTCCTCTTGAAATGAAGAAATGAGGTTGATCAAAGGCAAAAGCGGTTTTATTAATATTTAGCTTATTGAATTTCTTCAGTTCTCGAGTTACTCAGAAGTATACAGTTCTGGAAGACTGAACGATGTGAAAAATAAATTGTTAGCTGAGATTCTGAATCGTAATTCATGGTGAAATCAAACCTAACATCGTCATTATGCACACCAGTTATTTTCACAGGTACAAGTAAAGTCGTCACAGAGCCTTGCAAAAGACGGAAAAACAAAAACCATTTCTTTATCATGATAAGGGCAAATTTATTATCTTCGATATATCACTAAACAAGCCCACTTGTCTGCTAAAATCTATATTTACCTTTAGCCTCTGACTCTCACGTTAGACATCAGCCGTTACTATGGGAGTTCTCTCTCTCTCTCTCTCTCTCTCTCTCTCTCTCTCTCTCTCTCTCTCTCTCTCTTAGCTTACCTTGAGCCCTTGTTGCAAATGACAGATTAATAGAAGTCGGTTCTTTTATAATCTTCCTTTGTGTAAGTGAGTTTCTCGGCAAAGAGCTTCTTCAGTCAGTTTCCTCCAATCCCATCCCCCCTCCCCACCCACCTACCCCCACCCCACCCTACCCCTTCCCTTCCCCCAAACTTTCCACCTCCTATCCCATGCGCCTCAATAACAGGCTCCCGGACGTCTGTTTGTACATGATAATGATATCTTATTAACGATGATAATTAGGATAACAAGACAACCAGTGATTGTGTTATTCTTTCCCTGCCTGTGATGTTAAAAGGTGGGTCGAGTTTATCGAAAACACAGGTCGCAATTTACATCCAGTGAGATATTGAGTTATGATTTTGTAATTACTGTAATTTAGACCATGTTTTATGATGATATCTGGGTACTGAGGCAAGTAATTGGAAAACTAACCAATTAGTAACAGTGTTTTCACAGTGTTTATGAGCAGGGTTGTGTATCAAACAGTAATTTAGGCCCATTGTTGTTCTTTATTGTCGCCCCGCGTAGAATTTTGGAATCAGGATCTAGTTAACAGCCCGTCTGTTTCACTCGTGAGTACATGCGTGGCCTGGCTTGTGTATGATCTTAACTATCTGCTAAAACTCCTGCTTAAAGATATTTTTTCCCAAAATCAGTCACTGCTGGAAGTCCCTAAGTAATAAGTCGCTAGCTTTGAGAGTGATACATCTCGATGAACTCAGAAGCATGTTTTTCCTTCTGATAGATTCTTCACTGCCGTGAACTGGGGGAATTTAATGAACATAATAGTAAATAAGATGATGCAGTCTCAGGTCCTAAACTTAATTTGCCATTACCTTTTCTAATTGGCATAACAGGCCTATCACATTTGGGTGAAGGTCTTCCTAATTACAGAGCAATTCGAGAATAACAAAGACATTACTTTCTGGCCTCAAAGTTTCTTCTTGTACTTATAACAACTACTAATATTATTATTATTAGCATAAGCTCACACACATGGGACAAGGCAAGAAGACCACTGCCTGAACAACCATTCAATGCAGTTCTTTCGGACCGCTCCTAATATTCCATTGCTGAAATTAACTGTACGCTTTCCTTCTCAATTGTACTAAAAGAGATGTATTACCTGTCATACTCTAAAGATATGACCTGGTTAAAAAAAAATCTTCTGTCCTCCTCAAAAAAGACTAAAGAATATAAAAAGACCATAATATATGCCACAGAAACTTACTTTACCAAATGAATATATAATAAGATCACTCTTGAGTTTGTCATTCTTAGTTGTTCCCAGACTTTCTTCTAGTCTCTTTGTAATTTAAAGGTCGTTCAAGCGCAGCAGCAGAGACAAGGGCCAGGTCAATGCCTCAAGACCAAACATGTCCACACGATAGTGCCCAAAGCACTTCTACCCTGAAATGAATCCTTGGTGAACATGGCTGTTGTACCCCAGCCCTAACTCACGGAAACAGTAGGGTTGTGTTCCAGAGAAAATCCATCACCGGCTTATTGACTGAGTTGGCTTATACCAGCAAGGGACCTTGCCCCCATAAGGACAGTGGAATATACAAGAGAGTAGGAGGCCGATTTTCGGACTCTCTCCAAACAATAGATACATATTTGAGTTCATTTGACCTAGTTATTATCATTCAACCTACAACAACCCATTAACAAAGCAGTCCTCTTTTTACGAAATGCCATCTTAAACGGCTTTCGATACATCACATCTATCTAATCTTAACTGCACACGTTACGTCTGATAATCACGAATCAGGTATAATACCAGTACTGCTACAAAAGCAATGACATGTCATTACAAAAACACGACTTTAACTCTGAAAAAATAAAGATGAGAAAAAAGAAAATGTTGAAAATGTATTACCAAACCTGCTAAGATGTCATTAGCCTAGTTTTAAGCCGCACAGTCTTCACTCTTATCCCTCTATCCCCTCTCATACCATCCTCGCCAAAAAATTTTAATACAAAAAAAGTAAAAGACTCAGTTTATTACCAGTGAGGCTACTAAAAGCGATCTATTTTTGTAAAAAATACAGTCGCACTCCGCAAATATCCGAATCAGATAAAAGTAAAATACCTTCAGACATGCCAGACAAACTTAATTTACCAAATGAATAACTAAGAAGATCACAATGTCAATCACTCCGGAGTTCGTCCTACTTAGCGCCAACTTCTTCGTAGATTCTGACATCCTTTAATGAAGAGATTAGCCGCATCGCGACGTTAACTTCGTCGCAAGTCACATCTTATCGGATAATCCAGCGCCGGGAAATTAAGACAAAGTACACCGCACATAATCATATCTGCGGCTCTTTGATGAGGTTAAAGGGGGGAATGTAGTCGCAAGTCGCGGATGCGGAGAATTCTCAGCAAACGGCAAACAAGCGTGATAGAATTCAATGCTGAATTTGCCACTCAAAACTTCCAAAAAACTGTTGAAAAGTCTTCTTTCAACTTCTTTCTTATTAAAAAAAGAAGAATGAAAATCTGTGCACAAATGCCCATTTTCCCCATGACATGAGCAGCAAGTAGCAAGATTACTAAGTAACATCAATTCTTCGGCAATAAACCAGACGAATTTACAGGAAACCCCCTACTGTTTGAGTGCTTTTGCTTTCGCACACCCTTCCTAGACTCCATTAAGCTCTCCGGACACCGTCTATCGCCATCTATGAACATTCCCATTCCATTCCGCATGTTCCAGAGGTCAGTGGAGGGAATGGGTGCATTCCCAGTGTTTGATGATCCAAAGAGGTCGCACGACAATATGGACAAATTGGGCTGTAACCGGCCATTTGCGCCTGCCATTGTCAGGCGTCGCACGAAGGGATGGGGGAAGGGGGAAGGGGGTTGGGGTGGATGAGTGGGGTAGGATGACGCGTGGGGGAGGTGGGGGGCTCTAGGAGAGGAATGGCCAATTGCACTGCAGATCTTATTCTCCAGAGGTGACATTTTCTGAACAGAGAGAGATACGAGAAGGGGACAACGTTGATATCTTTTGACAGACTGAGTAATTTATTTGTTTACGTAAACTGGCGTTGCATTGGTAATTGTCATCGGCACAGGATTATTTTGATATCTATACTTTTTCCTGTCATTTCGAAAATTCAAAGTTTCATTTTCTTATTTAGACAGGAAATAATTTACATTCCGAATACTAAGTTATTTCTGTTTTCCATAAACATGTACTAAAGAGAAAACTAACAGTTGGATATGCCAGGATGCAAGGATTTGCAGAATTAGTTTCCTAACTCATGTTTCTAGCGATTCTGTTCCAAGGTTCCTCTCGATTTCGTACTATACACATACATACACACACACACACACACACACACACACACACACACATATATATATATATATATATATATATATATATATATATATATATATATATATTATATATATATATATATATATATACATATATAATGTATATATATGATCAAACCAAACATAGCCCCAAGCACGATGTAAATTACTTCAGGGAAAAACACCACACTCCAGAACGCTCAATTTATGGCTTTCGCTCTTATGAAAACCCATTTGCATTTGTAGGGATTCCTGAACTACTGTTTTTTCCGTAATCGAATTTTAGTTTTAAAATAAGAGATTTTTATTCTTTTTTAAGAAACAACGATAAGAAGTGTCTTTTGGCTGAATAAGGCAAACATGTCACAAGCAAACGGCAAGTTAAACCTTCTCTTCTCGGGTGGACTTCAGAATTTTATTAATGTTGATGTTAAATATTCTTTTTGCAGCATTTATAATTCATATCATGAACAATTGAAGTTTACATCGCTGAAGCTTAACAGACTCTATCCAGCTTTAATCTTGGGTTCTGAACTATGAATCTGTAGATCTGATTAAATTAAAAATGCCACAACCATCATTTATAACCCTCAATGCATAATTTGAAATTGTATATAAAAGACTGCAGTGGGTAACGGAAAATCTTCCCGTCAAATGCTGAATGATTTTTCAAAAGTCTTTCTTATAAAAGATAAATTATTATTGCTATCATAATGACTGTTACTATAACGTCGCTCAGAGATATGACAGAGTTGCAAGCCGAAACGGCCACGGAACACGAGATAAAGAACACGGACAGCATATTACCGATAACAAAAAGAGTATACGCATTAATATTAATGTAAATGGTACACGCCATGAAGCGCATTAACTTGCTTAGCATGCTTTCACGGAATAGAAAGGTCTTATACAATAAGGAGGAAATTCATCGAGGAGATTACACTAAGGATATGTGAAATAGAAATCAACAAGCAAACAAATAAAAGAATACATAAATATACCTCCATTTAAACAATGTACAGCTGCAGAAGTCGAACTGGCAAACTCAGCTGCATAGCAGGCATTATCTTTATTTGAAAAACAGTAGGAACGCTGTAGTTACCCTACTGACAAAAGTACCATAGTCCCTGAGCAAAACTCTGCTGCTGTTTTAGCCAAGAAAGCAAAATGAATAATAAAGGTGCCAGCATTTAGGAACTAAAATCAGAACAATTTAGGATATTAACATAACAAAAATTGTAATTCAATTTTTAGCTTGCACCAGTTGATACAAAAATAAACTGCTCGATGCTTCAAGTGCGGAGTCGTAACAAAATATGAAAAAACACCAGCTTCTATCAGAATCGCTGCGGGCAAGAGCAATATTTGCAAGCGTTATGACCATGTCTGCCTCTGCTGGGTCATTGCAGTCATTACATGTACATACATACATACATACATACATACATATATATGTATATATATTATATATTATATATATATATACATATATGCACACACATTCAAAGCTTGACAGAATAAACAAGGCAATCATAATGTGACCTTTGAAGCCAGTGAGTGCCATTCAGTAGGTTCTGAGAGAATGTAAATGCATCAAAAGGGATTAAAGTTTAACCTTGCCACAATAGAACATTATGGCATGGTACAAAAACACGGATCTGTGACAGTTCCTACAAAAAAGGAAAATGATGTCAATGGGATTATTCTTTTCTAAAAAAGCCGCAATATTCGAAAGTCCCTAAGCAGCTTTCGTTTTTACTAAATAGGATTGTTAGTATCTTCAAATTCTCGCATTTAATAACGTTACATAACTGCTTTGATGTTAAAAATGACAAGGAATTCCAACAAAAATGCGAAGTTCGTTTCACATTTGAAACAGGAGTATAATTATTCATTAAGTTCCACAACCGGGTTAGCAATGGGATAATATTGTATTAAAATCAAAAACAAATAACTTCACTCTCGATCGTAAAACTTTGTCACATTCCAATCTGTCTGTTACGTCACCTTTTGTGTTTAGATTAGGCGAACTTAATAAAAAATGTGAATTGCATAAAACTTTTCACAAAATTTAAGGTTTTCGATACTGAAGTGCACTGGCTTGCCGTTCCACTGCTTTCATTTCATGTACAACAGTATGGGTTGTCTTGTGTACTGAAATATCCAACGTATTACACTTAAATCATAACGTTCAGGTTCTTATTAGTGCACACAGTTGTAGTTATGTCTAAAATCACTGGGCTGCTGGCGTGAATTTCGACTCAGGAACTGATTCACTAGTGAAGTGTTATTGAGCTTAACCACATCTTTAATTAGACATCATATTTCTGGGGTACTAGGACTCCTCCTGAACTCCAGCAATTCCTAGTTACACATCCAATTGATTCATTTAAGTAAAAGATCGAATAAATCACTATTTACCCGTCCTGACAGTGATGGTGATAGTATTGCTCAAATCCATATGAACCAAGCCCCTTGGAGGGGTAGTACCGTCGTGCTCCTCATGCGGTGCACTGTAGGCATTACTTAAGGTTCTTTTCAGCATGCCCTCGGCCCCTATCTGCAACCCCTTTCGTTCCTTTTACTCTACCTCAGTTCATATTCTCTTCCTTCGCCCTTACTTTCCACCCTTTCCTAACAACTGGTTCATAGTGCAACTGCGAGGTTTTTTTCTTGTTACACCTTTCAGACCACCTTACTGTCAATTTCAGTTTCAGCGCTGAATGACCTCATAGGTCCCAGTGCTTGGTTCATAGTGCAACTGCGAGGTTTTTTCCTGTTACACCTTTCAGACCACCTTACTGTTAATTTCCGTTTCAGCGCTGAATGATCTCATAGGTCCCAGTGCTTGGTCTTTGGCCTAAATTCTATATTCAATTCAGTTCAATTCTATATGAACCAAATGTTGGCAAAGGTGTCTCCCAGCAATAACGTTCATTCCTCGGTTCTCAAGTTTCTGAATTACCGAATTGCTGTGTGTGATACAAAGTAGCGATGTAGGTTGCACAGCAAGAAATATCTTGAGGAACCAAGGGTGTGCAATCCCCAAAGAAAAATAAATAAGAGTAAACAATATAAAAAAATCAATATAAAACTTGAAGATACACAAGGTAACATCAATGTTTCAGTATGTTGACATTTTTAGCATTTGGACATCCCCACATCAAATCTGAAACAAAACATTGCACATGTTGGCCAAGCCAACAGGGAAATGTTTTCAAAATTCTAGCAGCTTTTTTTATACAAAAGGAATCATACAGTAGCTGAAAATAAACTTTTGTTTTGAACCCGGAAAAGAATAATTCACTAAGAAAAAAAAAACCAGGACACACACATGAGCACAGCTTCACCAGCTTCTCACCGGCTACCCAATGTATCGACCAGTGGGTCAGATCAGTCATCTGCAATATTTGACCATGCAAAGTCCTTAATGCTTTTCGTAAGCACATCATTATTTGCTAGATTCATGTGGATCATAAGCCTGAGTGACTAATGCGAGCTGCTTTTCGAAGAGGAAATACACCACCAAAATTCATGATTTTTATGAGAAGAGTAAAATCTGGATACTCTTATATTAAGTAAGCAAATTTACGTACAAATACATGAGAGTAAATCGTACACATTATTATTATTCTTATCATTGTGTAGTTTAGCAGGACCCATAGGTAGAAAGTTGGAAGAAGGTAATGCCACTGAAGTTGGATAGCTAGTTGGAAAAAGGACCGAAAACGACAAACAACATTAATTAGCGTTTTCAATGTCCCACTCGAGGCATCCCTTTAGCTTTACCCAATCCCACCCCCTCTCCGATTGATGAGCAATGTATGGCTTCCGTCTCTCTTTAACACCTCACCGCAGTTGCGGGCTTCCATGGGGCAAGGGCTAGCACTGACATATGACCGGCTTAATCGATGACTACCGACCAAATAGACGGTCAAGTAACACGAAGTATTTTGGGGGAACATGTCGGAGAAACCTTTTGGTAGGAAAAAGGTTGAGAACTTTTAAGTTTTAAAGAGGCTGAGTACCTCATAGTGGGAAAAGCTGGGTAACTTTTTGGTGGGAAAGAGGCTGAGCAACTTTTGGTAGGAAAGAGTGTGAAAACTTTTTTGTGCAAAAGAGGCTGAGCAGCTTTTGGTGGGAAAGGGGTGAGAAATTTTTTATGGGAGAGAGGCTGAGCACCTTTAGGTAGGAAAGAGGTTGAGGACTTTTGGTGGGAAAGAAGCTGAACACTTTTTGATGGAATAGAGGATTAAAACCTTTGGGTGGGGGAGAGGCTGAAAAACTTTTGGTGGCAAAGAGGATGCGCACCTCTTGATAGAATACAGAATGGAAACCTTTCGGTAGGGGAGAGACTAAGAACCTTTCGTTGGGAAAAAGGCTGAATACCTTTTGATGGAATAGAGAATTAAAACCTTACAGTGGGGTAGAGGCTAAGAACCTTTCGGTTAGAAAGAGTCTGAGCACCTTTTGATGGAATATAGGATGAAAACCTTCTGGTGGGGGAGAGGCTAAGAACCTTTTGGTGGCAAAGATGATGAGCACCTTTTGATGGAATAGAGGACGAAAACCTTTCGGTAGGGAAGAGACTAAGAACCTTTCGGTGAGAAAGAGGTTGAGAACCTTTAGATGGAATAAAGGATTAAAACCTTCGGAGGGGGAGAGGCTAAGAAACTTTTGGTGGCAAAGAGGGTGAGAACTTTTTCAGTGCGAAAGAGGCTGAGCACCTTTTGATGGAAAAGAGGATTAAAACCTTTTGGTGAGGGAGAGGCTAAGAATCTTTTGGTGGCAAAGAGGCTGAGCACCTTTTGATGGCATAGAGGATGAAAACTTTTTGGTAGGGGAGTGACTAAGAACCTTTCGGTGAGAAAGAGGCTGAGCACCTTTTGATGTACTAGAGGATTAAAACCTTTTCGCTGGGGAGAGGCTAAGAACCTTTCGGTAGCAAAGAGACTGGGCACCTTTTGATGGAATAGAGAATCAAAACTTTTCGGTAGGAGAGGGGCTAAGAACCTTTTGATGGTAAAGAGGGTGAGAACCTTTTAGTGAGAGAGAGCCTGAGCACCATTTTATGGAATGGAGGATTAAAACCTTTCTGTTTGGGGAGAGGATAAGAACCTTTTGGTGGTAAAGAGGGTAAGAACCTTTTCAGTGGAAAAGAGGTTGAGCACCTTTTGGTGAAATAGAGGATGAAAACCTTTTGGTAGGGGAGAGGGAAAGAACCTTTTGGTGGTAAAGAGGTTGAAAACCTTTTAGTGGGAGAGAGGCTGAGCACCTTTTGATGGAAAAGAGGATCCACACCTCTCGGTAGGGGAGAGGCTAAGAACCTTTTGGTAGTAAAGAGGGTGAGAACCTTTTAGTGGGAGAGAGGCTGAGCACCTTTTGATGGAATAGAGGATTAAAACCTTTCAGTAGGGGAGAGGCTAAGAACCCTTTGGTTGGAAAGAGACTGAGCACCTTTTGATGGAATAGAAGATGAAAACCTTTCTGTAGGGGAGAGACTAAGAACCTTTCGGTGAGAAGAGGCTGAGCACCTTTTGTTGGAATAGAGGATTAAAACCTTTCGGTATGGGAGAGGCTAAGAATCTTTTGTTGGGAGAGTGAGAACCTTTCAGTGGTGAGAGGCTGAGCACCTTTTGATGGAATAGAGGATTAAAACCTTTTTGGCGGGGGAGAGGCTAAGAACCTTTTGGTGACAAGGAGGCTGAGCACCTTTTGATGGAATGGAGGATGAAAACTTCTCGGTTGGAGAGAGACAAAGAAACTTTTGGTGGCAAAGAGGCTGAAAACCTTTTTGCAGCAAAGAGATTGAGAACCTTTTGGTAGGATGAAGACTAAGAACCTTATGGTGATAAAAAGGTTGAGAACCTTTTGATGGGAAAGTGGTTAACAACCATTGTTGCAGACATCACCAGGCACTTCCACTCAACCGCCAGGAAGACAGCATTAACCAAAATAATAGCGGAAGTGTTATGTAGGATACCTGAAATTTCAGTAATCACTGTTCACGAAATCACTTTTGGAGATGTAATTCAACTACTTAGGAATGTGATAACGAAAAAGCATCATTTTAGATGATTCCTTCAAAAGTTTAGTAATGTGATCTGCCAATCCCAACAAGAAAAAATCGTTATTTAGTTTTGACTATGGAATTTATAAGGTATTTCTTAAAAGCTCTTTTAGTTTTCTGAAAAAGAAATCTGATTGTGACGACCATGTTCTGTCCGTCGCACTTTTTCTGTCTGTCTCAGATCTTAAAACATTGAGGCTAGAGTGCAAAAATTGGTATGTTGTTCATCCACCCTCAATCATCAACATACCAAAATTGCAGCCCCTAGCCTCAATATTTTTTATTTTATTTAAGGTTAAGGTTAGCCATAATCGTGCTTCTGGCAACAATATAGACTAGGCCACCACCGGGCCGTGGTTAAAGTTTCATGGGCCACGGCTCATACCGAGACTGCCGGATGATAGATCTATTTTCGATGGCCTTGATTATACGCTGTAGCGGCTGTACAGAAAACTCTATTGCGCCGAAGAAGCTTAGGCGCATTTTTACTTGTTTTTATATACCCACAGGTTCTTCGTCTCTGAAAAAATAAGTCTGAATATTTATGCAGCTCTGAGACTGGAAATGCTGAGAGTTGAAAATAAATTATGGTGTTTTTTTTCTTTTATATTGCGTTTCCAACAGAACTGGGCTTGAAAAGTCGTTTAAAAAAAAAAAGCTAATATCCTGTTACTTTTATATCTGCAGCGTCGCAACAATATATCAAAAATATATTTCAAACATCTAGGAAATAAAAAAGGGAAATAACGATGTGTGTTACAACGCTAGAAATGCAGAAAATGAATACAAACTATGTAGAATGACGATATAAATAAATACAATGAAAAAGGAGAAAAAGGAGGTAATTGAATGTAATTAGCGAAATAGACATAAAAAGGACTGGAACATTGAACGGTCTATCCAGCTTTGTTTAAATTTCCATCTCTTGAATAATAAGACTTTTCCTAGTTATTTACTAATTTAGATAAAACTCAGATATATATTTAACCAGACAAGTTATTTTTACTTATCTTTTCACCCATATCTAGGTATGGTCTTCCTGCAATCTGCAATAAAAAAAAGTAAATAATTAAAGGAATCAATTAATTGATGAAAGAGCAATAACGAAATGGAAAACAGCATATCAGTACTTGGAAAGAGAGGAAAGAGTCACAAAAGTCTTATGAGAATGGTTTATGAAAACAGAAAACAGAGAGAGAAAAATGTTATTAATGAACGAGGTTACTACTCCTCATCACTTCAGAAAACGATTTGGAAGGCCCGTCCTGAACAAATGGAAAGCCAAAGCACCAGAGTGGGTTCAGATGATAAAGAATGAAAGGGCAACTCACCAGAAAAGGGGTTAAATGTAACGTTATTCCCAGACAGACAAGCGGAAGAGGACCCATTCTCTCGGAGCAATAAGGGACGCCCACAAAAAAGTAGACAGGGCCCCATCAGTTTTTATAGCTAGATACCCAAAAAGCTAATCATCATCGATCAAGTTGCCAAGCTGGGAACAAGGGAGGAAAAAATCCAAGGGAGGGGAAGTAAGAATCCTCGAAGATCACCGCGAGAATAAAAAGGGGAAAGAGTATGTGCAGACACATTCACGGATAACATGTATTCACGCGCGAATATGCTTCACTTACACAATTTAACGTTCATTTATAGTATATCTGTCTATCTTTCTATCTATCAATATATATATATATATATATATATATATATATATATATATATATATATTGTTATATATATATACATATATATAATAATATATATATATATATATATATATATATATATATATATATATATATATATATGTTACAAGGAACAGATTCAACACTTGTTTTAGAAATTATGCGTGGCGTAATCTAGCGATCTTCTTCAAGGAAAAAGACGTTGAAAAGATTCGACCCATGATAACACTCACATTTTTTTTCCCCTCTCTCTCTCTCTCTCTCTCTCTCTCTCTCTCTCTCTCTCTCTCTCTCTCTCTCTTTCATCATTTAAAGCTCATCCACCCTAACCTCACTCATCACTCAAAGCAATTAAATGGACTATCTAAAAAAAAACACAATCGTTTCTGCAAAAATAGGTTTATTATTCAAATAACCCAACAAAAATGAATAAAACAAAGCAAAGATTAAAATGCATAATAAATGAATTATCGAGTCAGATAACTAAACTCTAAACTGCAAAGCACTTCTGATTAAAGAAGTCTCATTATGGCTAATAGCCTGGAAATCCCAAAAATCACACACATCACAAATCAATAACTAAAAGTCATGTCAAAAAAAATAGTCTACCACAATTTCCCATAAAGAGATTGACATTGTAAATGAATGTCCTTTTTTCAAACTCCCAAGTCACAGACATCTGTCGAAGAATCAAACATGATAGAAAACTCCCAAAAATACATGAAATGCAAAACACAATAATGGAAAGTGTAAAATGCATAGCCAAGATATGACAAAACGTAACATAACAAAATAATAATATAAAAGATGTATGAATATTCATATTAAATCTCCCACACCAGTTCAAAGTTCATAATGATTAGAAAATCATGGTAAAAATCACAAGTTCAATTTCCTCCCATAAAAACAGAGATTTGAGACTCTACCTTATCTGCTGATTTTCAAAGCCTGGACCCTCTCCAAAGCTATGACTGGACAACTGCAGTTCTATCACGTTAATGAACGATCAAACTCACTTTTAGGGCAGATTTTGGCGTAATCTAGATCAAAGTAACGCACGTACTCACGAATATACATAACTCTTCGGAGATCATCTGATCGCCAATATTGCTGAGCTTTCAATATTGCTGAGAATCAAACTATTTGTTGAATACAAAGATTTTACATCAAGTCTCTCGCCCTAGTTCCATCTTGCTCCAAAATTCTTTCATCACACTTAAAGCATTGAAGCTATGAAATGCATATATGTGTCCTTTAAATAGAGCCATAGCTGATTATAAGAGCACCACTCTCATCCTTAACAACAAACTAAAACAAAAACATATGTATAAACATAACAAAATAGAGACTATGCTCAATTAAAATTGTCTACTGCACTGCAGCTTTGACTGCTCTCATGACGCACTTCCAAAGTCACTGGGGTTGTGTTCTTAGAGCCTTTACATGTAATCTTACAAACACGAATAAGCTTTACATATCCTCACAACAAGATTATCAGTAAAATAGCTATTAAGACAATTAAAATTGTCGGCATAATATATTCTGATACTGGAACATCACGGAATCGTCGATGTCTTTTGTTGGAACAGTCATTGGCACCTTAGTTTGAGGTACCGCCACTCAAAATTCCTCGTTATCTCGTCCTTCAATTATCTTCTCGAACTGTTGAATACAGCACGGCTAAGTACGAGAAAGTCCATTTTCATCACAGGCATGATGGATCAAACAAAGGACCCTCGAAGAACTGAATGACGTCGACTTGTTGTTCTGGCACATCATTGTAACTGCACTCTTTTGCAGAACGCGGCAGTTAAGAGTACTGGTGGACCTGTGGTAATCTCGCAGGAACTGTCTAAAGTCACATTCTGTCGGAGTCTTGTCTAGTGAAATAATGATAATTCACAACCACCCACAGACCTTCAACTGTTTGCAACTGGAAAATACTACTGTCACACACACACCTCTCTCTAACTAAAAGTACAACCATCGTCTTATAATCAACTCCCAACATGATATTGATCTCCCAAAATGAACATAGTCTCTACTTCCCATGTCAGACTGAGTCTCCCAAAAACACTTAAAAGATCTAATAACAAAAAGGTTTCATACTTAACCAAACAAAACTTTATAATGCAAAAGTAAAACACTACAATGTGAACTAATTTAAGTGTGGATCTCAGAATAATCACGGTCAACTCACTATAAGCACACAAAACTCTACGGAACTCACTCATAAAAAAACTATCCAACAAAAAAAAAAATTTTCCTATCAAACACTAAAAGGCATCATATCTCGTAAAGATATGAAAGTTCTACCAGTTTAGCAAATGTTCATAACACCTAACTAACTCTCAACAAAATAGCAATTGACTAAATAATGGCAATCGCTCCCATGATCTTTTTTTAACCGTAAATTATTCCCTTCATAAAAAAAAAAAAAAGCTGAAAAAAAAAATCCAAAAATAACAAATTGATCTCCCAACCCGAAAAAAGATCAGACTTGTTCGGTCCGATATACTAAGTACCTCCCAAAAAAATCGGAAACAACATATATTGCGTCAGATGGCAAAATACATCATAACACAACAACACACTTCAACACACGGGTCAAATCTCGTATGAAACTAGCCCATGTCTCAATTTCCTAAAATCATTCGAAAACAAATGATTAAGAACTTCAACATCTAAAATGAACAAAGACAAAAAAATAAATAAATATCATATATATAGAAACATCAACCCATTTATCCTCTAATTTTACAAACGTTCCATGCCTACATCCCAACTTTCTTTAACTTCAAATATGGGTCAATTTCGTCACTCAGTTATTTTCTTTTCAACTACAAATCTATTCCTCTTTTGATCTCTACAATCTCAAAGGTCCGTGGAACTTTCGGACTTAATTTATAATTCAGATTATTCGAACATTCTTTAACAAACGCCTCTATCACCCATCGAAAATATTCTACCCTCGATTTCGCGTTACTTTTCTCTACCATTGGCAAAAACTAAGTTCAAGTTCTTTTACTGATACGCGTGCAAATCTTTCTCTCGCTGTATTTATCAACGAAGTGACCAAAACATCACCTGAATCGCTCTGATTAACAAATCAAAGGTCCTTTCAACTTGTACCATACAAAGCTTCTGCTGGAGATATCTTAATTGTGTCATTCATCATAGTATTGATAATTTTATCGAGACTTCATCCAACGATCTGTCTTGTGTATCGGAACCACCCACCGTCATGCGCAAAGCTTCGATTATTTTCCGATTCGCCCTCTCACATAACCACATAAACCCTTCAGGTCTATACGGGATTATAGATACTTTCTTTATTCCCAACAAATTAACAAGACAAGTCTAAAGTCTTATTAATAAACTCCCTACCATTGTCTGGATCAGACATTTCAGGAACACCATATCTACATATTATCCCCCTTAAAGAACGCTAAGCAACTTCCTCAGCTGATTTGTACTTCAGTGGGAAAATCTCGACAAAGCAAGTCAACTCATCAACAACTACTAATAAATGTCTATAACCATAAGCGGACTCTGAAGTTACCCAGAATATCCATATGCACTCTCTGAAACGGCCTATGTGGTATGGGATATGAACCCAAACGACACGACACTGTCGTCGTGGTTTATCGCATTGCAAATAGCGCACTTCTTCACAAAGGCTTCTACTGCGGAAAACATATTTTCCAAAAGAACTTTGACCTGACGTTTTCATACGTCTTGTCCACACCTAAATGAGAGAACCAAATTTACAATGTACAATGTCTAGAACTTGTGGTACTAGACTCTCTGGCACGATGATTTGTGTAATTTCACCCATGCTTCAGTACTTCGCAAGTTATATAACTTTTCTCACCAATAAATTATTTTCAACTCTAGACCAGAAAAAGGCAACTTATACCCTTTCTTCGGTGAAACTCCCTTAAGAAATGCCTTAGCATCGACAAACAATTTGTCTTCATCTTACTTTTGTTTCGAAGCCTATGTCCCAAGTGACATTTTCACCGTGATATAACACACTGGCGTTACTCTCACTATCACGAATAACAATCTCTCCCGAGACTGCCGACTCACTATTTCTCCCCTGAAGTATGCACTGTAGAAACGTGTATCCTCTACATGCGATCTCTCAGAACTACTAATATCAGAGACATTAGACACCAAATATTTACTCTCTTCTCCCACACAGGATTCGGTGTGTATTTTCCTCATCCTCGACCGGAAAGTATCTGCTCAATGCATCTGCAACTACATTATGCTTACCTTCAATGTATTTGAGGTTTGCATCAAAATCTCTCAATGTTAGGAACCAACGTGCTCTCTTGGGCGACAAATTTGGCTATTAAAAAGCTCCAACAACGGTTGATGATCTGTAAAAATCTCAACTTTATTTCCCAACAACAACATCTTAAAATGAACAAGGCTAGAGACGACTGGCAGAAAGCCTCCTTGTCCACAACTGACATCAGCCTTTCGTTACTACCACGCGTTTTGAACTTTCTGCTATAAAAGCAATTGGGTGTAATTTCCCTTCAAATTTCTGCATCAAACACGCACCTATACCTTCCTGACTCGCGTCAGTCACTAAGGTGAACGGTTGACTAAAATCTGGAAACTTCAAAACTGGTGGGTTCACCAAAGCGTTCTTAAACTTCTCAAAAGCTAATTGTTGACTATCACCCCAAACAAACTTAACGTCTTCTCGTAACAAATCTGTCAATGGAACGCTATTGTAGAAAAATTCCGCACAAAACGGCGAAAGAAACCCGACATACCTAGGAACGAAACGAATCTGTTTCCTGGTTTTTGAACTGGAAAATTCACAATGGCTTTAACTTTTTCATCATTCACTCTGACTCCTCTTTAGAGATAACATGTCCTAAATAGACAATTTTTCTCTTCAGAAACTCACATTTGGCCAATTTGACCTTTAATCCAGCGAACCGTAATCCTTGAGGACTTCTTTTAACACCTTTTAGATGTTCTTCAATTGTATCTGTGCAAATGAGAATGTCATCCATGTACACAAACACCGACTTTCCTAACAAAGCCATGAAGTACTGTGTTAACCAGTCTAATGTAAATGTTATTAGGGACCCTTGTAATCCAAAAGGCATCCTATTAAACTCGTAATGTCCCTTTGGTACCGAAAATGCTGTATATTTACGGCTACTCTCACAAAGGGGAACCTGTAAAAACCCTTGCATAAGATCTATAGATGAATATATATTCTTGCCACCGATCTCAACAAACAAATCAGGCAAACAAGCTACGGATATCTATCTGGGCATGTTTTTCATTCAATTTACGAAAATCTACACAACTCTGATACTACCGTCTTTCTTAGGAACTGCAAGCAAGTGCTGAAAAATTAAACGGAGAATGGACGGTCTGATAATGCCTTCCGACCCACTTCTGAACTTCTTTTTCTACTTCTTCTCTGATCTTAAAAGGAATTCGATATGCTGGAATATATATGGGATTGGTACCAATTTTCGACGGATTGAATGTTCTAAAACATCTGTAACTCCTAATTTATCTCCTTCAGCAATAATATCTAGATATCTTTTCAACACTTTCTCTACTTTATCTGAATATTCAGGATAATCAACTGTAAATGTTCATGTAGAACCTGACTTCGGAACTGTTGCTCCTCGTTAGGAAACATATTCCCGTCTCCACAAAAAACTCACTAATTTATGCTCTTCATTAAACTCTTCAAAATCAATTACATAAGTACCCTTGTGATATTTTTCACTGAGTCTTGATAGCTAACTAATTCTCTACTGAAGTCACGCCTGCGACTGAAATTTCATTCACTGACACCGTACTCACAACGTCTTTGAATTTCTCGGTTCCCTCAACAACGCACACTTTGAGAAGGAAACTTTTTCTCTTTCAGCGACACTTTAACTAATGTAGGAACTCGCGGTTGCAATTCAACATCTTCCAACAAAAATCCTTTGAAAGATCTTTGCGAATATCTTCACTCTCTAATGAATGTTACACATGTCTCAGACTGTGTCTTAGGTTTCTCACAAGTTTTTTCCTGTGTATATATGAACAAAACAACCTGACTCACCTATTGTAATCCCCTGAACTCCCAAGAATGTTGATGTTATGTCACATACAAGAAGGGTGTCCTAGCAAAACCATTTCACCTAAGGCTAATCCTTCTATGACCAAAATGATTCTACTATTGTCTTTCACCGATACAAAGCGTAAGAAATGACGAACCTAAAATATTCAGTTTCCTCGCTTGTACATCACACACTGTCTTCACTAGAAGGGACTAATTTGCACTCTGGGAAACTTCAAGGTGAAAAAGGTCAGCATTTACTAAGTTAACTGAGCTACCAGAATCAATGAAAATAGAAATTTCACTGCCATTAGAAAATCCACGTACAATCGGCCTAGGTTCTAGTGACTCTAAGACCTGATTAGTCATTATCCTGTGTCCGTTTTCGAACTTATCTTGTGAAAATTCTGCTGTTCTTTGTGTATCTAGAACTTGCATCATGTGGAATTCTCCTGTCATATCTAGAAAAACCTCCCGTGACTTCCTGAATAATCTCTACTCTTTGTGGCTGGGCAAAATCTCCATCCAATGGTCTGAAGATTTGCAAACTGAACAATATCTCACTCTGCAATTTGATTTTACTATGGCCTAGTTTATCACAATTAAAACAACGTATCGTTGTGACTGATCTCTCTGGAATTTTCTTGATTCTACTCCTGCACATGTCTTACGCTGTTGCATCATTTCCCGAATGCGAGCGACTAGCATTATTCTGTGGTTTGGAAACCGCAGCTGACATCTTTGTACCTCCCTGTACCAAAAACTACTGTCCCAGTGTCGGGCATTTTGATAGATTTTTGTTAATCTGTGCAAACAAAAGGATTCATCTGTGTCTGATCATTCTTTATCAAAACTATCTACAATACATCTGGGACCGACGTTAAAAGGCAAGCAAAGTGTAACAATCTTTTCAAAATTATCTAAGGAGATATTATTTCCAGTTACTCATGGAGAGCTGTTATATAGATTTCTTTAACTCAACTACTGCATCAAATAAATTCGCACTGTATGTGACTAGTGAATCATTGCCCTTCTTTATTTTGAGAAACTCTCGCAAATTCAGAAACTGCACATTCCCGTTGAACTCCCATAAGTAGCTCATGCAGAAAATTTCTGCAGTTCATTCCAAGTTTTACACCTTCTGAACCCGAAACTGCGTGCCCGTTTCCCAATATCTCCTTTATCTAAATCCAGAAATGATTTAGCCTCTGTTAAAGCTTCAGCGCCATTCATAAGCCCTCTTGGAATTCAGATAATTGTTCACTGACTCAATGAAAGTTTTCTATATTTTGGGCTGGCTTCCATCAACTAACCCTTTAAATTTGTAATTCCGCGCTAACGCTCGTCACTTTATGCACCACAATTGATTGGGATGTGCTGCTGCATCGTCCGGCATTTTGTGAGTAATCACACGCCCTGAGCGTAACAACATAAAAAGAAACCAAAGAACACTAGAAAAAAAAAGTTACCCCTCTAAAAGAAGAATAGAAAACGGAGTTCTAGCAACTTACGACAATGGGTGCCGCAATTTGAAAGAAAACGGAGCACCTATCTCTCAACTTGCTAACCTGTGACGTCACCCCACTCGAGCCAGACTCAGGAAAACACCAGTGTGATTTTTGTTGAATCACCACTTTGCGTAATAACTCACAATCTCCACTATTCACACTTATTTGGGTATTTTATTAACCCCAAAATTGCTCTAGAGATCATCAGATCTATTTCACAACTCCCCACTCCCAATACTCGAATAGAGACGGAAAAAAGATTCCCTGGAACCTAAAACTCGCTCTCTTAAGACTGAGTGGTCGTTCCCAGGCTTTGAGTCTGTGCCTTTGGGCATCGACGTTGCCTTACTCTAGTCACCATTAAAGACATGGGGACACCGCCTGACCATTAAAATCATGAGGCACCGCTGCCTACCATTAAAATCTGTTACAAGGAACAGATCTTTTTAGGTGTACGAGCGTGATCTAAGCGATCTTATTCAGGAAAAAAGACACAAAAGATTCGACCCATGCACTCATTTTTTCTCCCCCTCTCTCTCTCTCTCTCTCTCTCTCTCTCTCTCTCTCTCTCTCTCTCTCTCTCTTACATTTAAAAGCTCACCTACCCTAACCTCACTCTCATTCTCTCAAAGCAATTAAATGGACATTAAAAAACATAATCGTTTCTACAAAAATAGGTTATTATTCAAATAACAAAAGAAATGAATAAAACAAAGCAAAGATTAAAATGCATAATAAAATGAATTATCCAGATATAACCTCCTAAACTGCAAAGCACTTCTGATTAAAGAAGTCTCACGTATGACACAGCTGAAATCCCCAAAATCCATTCACAAATCAATAACTAAAGTCATGACCAAAAAAATAGTAACAATTCCATAAAGAGATTGACATTGCAAATGACTTGCATGTCCCCCTTTTCTCAAACTCCCAGTCCACAGACATCTTTATTCAAACATGGTAGAAAACCCAAAAATATATGAAATGTAAACATCAATAATGGAAAAATGCCAAATGCCAAGATATAGCAAACGTAACATGACAAAATAATAATATAAAAGGAATATTCATACTAAATCTCCCTGCCAGTTCAAAAGTTCATACGATTAGAAAATCATGGTAAAAATCACAAGTTCAATTTCCTCCCCATAAAACAGAGATTTGAGACTTACCACCTATCTCTTTTCAAAGCCTGGACCCACCCAAAGCTATGGCTGGACAACTCTTCTATCACGTTAATGAATGATCAAACTCACTTTTAGGCAGATTTTGGCTAATCTAGATCAAAACAACGTGCTACGCGAATATACAGCCTCTCCGGAGATCATCTGATCTCTTGCTGAGCTTCTCGTATTTCAAAATATTTGCTGAATACAAAGATTTTTACACATCAAGTCTCGCCCTAATCTTGCTCATTCTCATCACACCTTAAAGCATTGAAGCATGAAATGCATATATGTGACTATTATAAATATATATATATATTATATATATAAATATATATTTATTATATATATATAATAACCTGTCTATCTATCTATCAATATATATATATATATATAATATATAAGATTAAAATATATAATAAATGAAATATATATATATATATATATATAAACTCTAAACTGCAATATATACTTATATATATATAAGATATATAGTCACTATGGCCAAGTAGCCTGGTTATTACATAATCACAAGAAAATTTACTCACTGACCAGATACCTGAACTCTCATATAAAATTTACGACTGAGTACATGATCAAAACTAGTAATCATGTGAAAATCAAAACTAAGTTTATCAAAACATGTGTTTATCACTAAAAAAAGAAATATACAGAGAAAAAGGCATCCATCAAACAACTTTACTGTTCCCTGGTCTTGATTCACTTCAGCAAACTAAAGGAACAAAACATGTCCACTTTGCCTATGACATTAATCTGTTATTCTGGTGGTCAATAAATGAAAATGCTGTTTTAAAAACATTCCAAATAAAATTTATTTTTAAACTCCCAATTAGAATTCAGTCTGAAAAATTTACTATCACTTGAAAACAACAAAAATAATTAATCCTTGAGTCAAATTATTAAACAAAACTAATTCACAAAACTTTAATTTATCAAGGCAAATTAATCAAGCAAAATTTAACAAGAATAATTTAATCAAGACAAAAAAAATCTTAATAAATGATAAAATCAAGTATGCAATGTTAAATTATCAAGAATATTTAAAATGCATAAATGATAAATCACCAATATCTAAAATGTGAAAATCAAGAGATTGCCACAATAACACACAAAAATACACAAAGATTTATCAAAATAATTTCACTTAGTTCCTATAATGATTATATCATGGTAATAATAAGTAAAATTCACTTTACATACACAAGTTGTGAAAAACTTTGCAAAATCATGCAGCCTTTAAATAAAAAACACACTTTTTTGCTGGGTCATATTTACAGTTACACACTTTTCTCTCTCAGATCACAAAAGCTGAGTTTAATATCAACAATGACCTATTTTGATTAATCTCTTTGAAAAGAGAAAAGAGAGAAAAGAGAAGAGAGAGAGAGAGAGAGAGAGAGAGAGAGAGAGAGAACCACCACTAACGTCTTAGAAATCAACTGAGCAAATTTCTATTCCACGAAATGAAAGAATCAGATGACATCATTATAAGGCATTTTGGAGAACAAGTTATGAGACTGCGTTCTAGAAAGGAAGGTGATTAGCTTCCAGCAAAAATGCTTTTAAACGCAATCAGACAATATGATGAGAGTAACAATCTTAAAACATGACACAATTGCACGGCGGCTTCAGTGCACAATTTGTTGCATTTCTCAAAAGAATCACCAGAAAATCGCATTGTTCAGAACAATATATGTAGCAAGAAATTTTGTCTTCTTTCCCCTCATACGGGACGAAGCTTTTACAGAAATCTGCTAATGGTCAAAACATACTGCAAGTGGCCAATTATGACTGCATGTTTCAAAAACAAAACGAAAAAACCCAAGTTGGTTTCCAGAACGCAGCTATTGTATCTCAACCTATCAGCACCTTTTTACCTTTCAGCGATGACAACTGAAGCAAACAAAACCTTCCTACCAAAACTTGCTCATATACATTATTATTAAAAATGTAGTATTAATTGTAAATTACTTTGTTAAAATCTAAATCACTAACTCTTTTGAGATCTGATACTATACTACATATATTTCAACAAATAATTATTATATTACCCATAACACATGATAAATAGAAGATTAAATATATCAGAATATAGGATGATATACATAATAGGTAATATCATAAAACATATACATATATTTCTTGTATATATATATATATATATATATATATATATATATATATATATATATATATATATATATATATATATATATATATATATATATATATATTTTATATATATATATATATTATTTTTTTTTATAAATACATTGCTGTTACGATCGTGTAGTTAGGTGTAGGAATATTAGTCCGTTTTGACCTTTCGACAGAACATCTCTGCCCGCTGGTAGGCCAGGCAATTTAAATAACAATCACATAGTGTAGACAAATGGCGCCGCATAGGCTGGAAGGTTTATAAACAAAATATGCTAGGAGCATTAGGGACCTAAGCCTCAGAGAGGGTTTACGCCTCAATGACCCTAATTATGGTGGCCCATAAGCTTTATTCTATGCATTCGACGATGCCTTTGTCAAGGTCGGATTGCCCCGGGGCTGATATAAGCCACTCCTCTACCAGCGAGGAACGGCGAGGTCGTGTCAGAGAGATTCCAGCGGTCACTAACGAGGGTGATGCTGCGTGCGTGTCGAACGATATTCTTTTGTTCTTTATTACTTTTCCTCGTCATAACCGTTAATTAGTGAATTGGGACGACTGCCAGAAATACGACTCCTGAGTCCTCACGTTTTAACAGCGACTCGACATTCCACGGTAAGTCCGATTCTTGTTGAAGCCGTCGATTGACTAGTACTTTTCTGTATTTCACATTTTTCTTTGTTTTCTTCCTTCAGCCACCACTTAGGGTATATGTGTTTACAAAGTCTAGATTAAGCCTAATTATTATAGTTAGCTTCAACCCTTCGTTATTCCAGTAAAATACCTAGATTTAGGGTAAGCAAAATCAGGTTAAATCTCGATGCTTTGTATGCCTCGCGTCCGAATGTTTGGAAGAACTGTTGCGTTTAAAATCAAATTCATCTCAAATATTCTTTTGTTAAGGTTAACCCTTAACTGGCGACCTTTGGCTAATTAACGTCTGTCTTTGAGGTTAACTTTTGGCTTCAAGTGGCAGGTTACGTGTAATCTTGGTTTGCAGGGCCGTAAAATTACGTAAATTGAATAATACATGATCAACAAGACCCTCACACGTAACATTGGCGACCTTATGCGTAGAATCTAAAGTACATTTTAGAGAAAGAATCTGGAGAAAAGGAAATTAAAATTACATTAATTCCAAAAATAAAAAGTCAGATATCGAACCCCATTTCCTCTTTGGAAACAAAGGAAGCAGTAGGCATAATAATAAGGTGTAAAGACAAAGAAGTTATAATAACGAGAGTGTAGTGGGAGTAGGTAGAAAGGGTGCAACCGAGAGCAGAATCACAATTTGTGGTTTAATGCATTTTACCGTTTCCGGACTGAGAGGCGTTCGAAAACGATCGGCCGGAGCCCAGTTCATATACACAAAGTAATTTAGAAATCGCGGCAATTCGATCGTTATTGTTTGCATATAGCGGGAATCCATTAAAACCGTGTCAGTGAAGTGGCGAACGAACTGAAATAGTAATTTTACAATAAAATACATTTCAACAACGTAAATTTCGTCATTCAAATCAGGCATTTCTCTTTTCATTGTTTGTTTAATGTTTCTGAGAATACGATAACAAAAGACACAAAGTTGTTGGTAATTTAGTTTTCCATCCGTAACGTAAAAAACGCCATGCATGAGTGGTATATTTAAAGTAAAATCTGGATACCTGCATTTGTTTCGTTGTTTTTAATTTGTTTGAAAGAAAATACCCCATTTTGGATTCCCATGTTCGATTGTTTTGAAAATTGTTCGAACTGTTTGTTGGGAACGCCATTTGGTGTCCCTTCGCCGCGAGGTTGTTTTGAAATTTAGGCCCTAACGGGACCTTTTTCCGCCATCTTAAGACCTTGTTATTGTCATCACGTGACCAGACTGCCCGAGCCTCTTGGGGTCATATAATTTTTTTTTTTTTGTTTTCGTAGAACCCACCTCCAATATCTTAGCTAGGAAAAAACCAAAAGATACTTAGGGCAGGGGAAAGATAGGCCTTAGTTAGGAGTAATAACAAGTTTCTATGAATACCTACTTATAAAAATCATATAAAGAAAATTTAAAATTTTCACGATAAACTTTTGTGACGTCAGCTCCAGGGAAAATTAAGATAATAAAGTAATCCTAAAAGCCAAGACGACGCATCTATATCATTTTATTAAGATCCATGCCATTGTGCATGTATAAAATCTTTGTTTACATGTTCTCAAGCAGCAAGAAATTCGATGATTGAAATCTCTCTCTCTCTCTCTCTCTCTCTCTCTCTCTCTCTCTCTCTCTCGTCATTCAAGTAAGCATTCCTAACCTAGGAGTGTACGTGACCCTCTTCAAAAAGAACGGCTGACACTAGGCTAATTAATTCAAATACAATAACCAATTAAAAGAAACACCTCTGTCCCACAATAGATGAGGACAAGTTAAGAAGTAATTACAATACAGTGATAAACTGTCGGTCACGAGTGAGGCCTGCTATCCAGACCGAAGCAAACAGTAGTTTTCACCCTGAAGGAAGAGGGCCAGCACTGGGGCCAGTACAAGGACCAGCCACTCACGAGATCTTTAAAAAGAAAAAGAAACCTAAATTCACTTTATTCCACAGTGCCAATAATTTTTAGCACTGTCAATAGCACTTCTCTCTCTTCTCTCTCTCTCTCTCTCTCTCTCTCTCTCATCTCTCTCTCTTTTACTCCCTTTCTCTCATTCGATTGTTGCACTCTGCAGGGTGTAAGAGTGCCTTTCCATATAGCCTAGTTGGACTCCAGTAGAGGGTCCCTAGGAACACATTACACCATAAGTGCCACTAAAAGAATCCAGAAAATAAATAAACAAAAACCAAAAGGAACACAGAGAAAGGTTCTTCTGGGACTAACCTGCACCAGTGCCTAGGGATACTGGAGTGCCACCAGTGTGACCTGTACACGGCACACCCAAACTACAGTGCCACCTTTGAAAGGGTGCCCGTCATCATTGAAGAGACACTTCCTCGCTGCCCAAGACGCCCCACTCGACCGGTTGAGACGCCCTTCCCCACCAGAACCATGGCAGCAGAGCATTATAAAACTTTCCTGGGGAGGCTGGGGACGGCGGCAGGTCTCACCGGCTCGGAACTTACCACCTGGGTTGGGCAAGTGGACGCTTGGCAAGCGGGAGAAGGAAGAAAGACTCGAGCAGAGGAAGTATGAAGCCGAGCAGAAGTATGAAGAAGAACAGAGGAAGGGTGAATGAACGAAGAATTGCCGAGCAAAGGCAATATGAAGAGGAAAGAGAAGAAAAGAAGGAGACAGCATGAGTTAGCCTGCAAAGGAAACCGAGTTAGCCCTAAAGGAGAAGGGCTCGGAGCTTGAGAGAGCGAAAATGGAGAATGCCGAAGCTATGGCTAGCCATCAAAGCTTCCAGTCCCTACACCTGCTGCATCAAACGCTCCAATTTCGAGCATCAATTCTCTAGTCCCCAAGTGGACTGAGGACGAGCCAGAAGCATGGCTGGAGGAGATCGGAAGCTCTTTCGATAACTACAGCAATTTACGGAGACGGAGAGAGCCTTAATACTAGCCAAGCATATGGAGGAAAAAGCCAAAGGCAGCGCTTAAGCTCACTGGAGAAGAGCCAGAGAGGTAACATGGCGGAGAAGTTCGTAGAGTCATTACAAGGCCTACGAGATAACCCCAGAAAAATGGAGACAATGGTTCCGAGGTCTTGCCAAGGAAGTCGGCTGGTCTTTTGGACAGAATGGGCATGTCAGAAACCCAGTCGATGCGCCTGGTTCGACTCCTTCTTTGGCCTGCACGACGTTTGAGGATCTTTTCAATCGGACCATGCTAGAAGACCTTTTCCAATGTGCCTGGGCCCTGCTGTATATCTTAACGATAAACAGCCCTCCACACTTATGGAAGCATTGTCGCATGGCTGATTCGTGGGAAACCTTCAATCCAGTCGCATAGCACCTCTCAAGCGAATCATCCCTCCGCCTACCTCTCAAAACTCCACTGTGAAGAATGGACTGCCTAGCAAGACCCTGTGCAACTATTGCAGAAGGGGCCACGCTGAAGCGAGTGCCGATACAAAACTCGGCACTAATAAGCAGCCTAACCCTACCAGCCAGAACTCCGGCTCCCGTGTTCATCCGGCCAGCCCTCAACAGTTACTGCGACCAATGAGCCCATCAAAAAGGCCCGTGCAGATCCTGTGGGGCTGCTAGCCACTAATGCTGGATCTCCGGCCTGTCCACATCATGTCCCCACCACCAAATTTGTCAACCTAATCAGCACTTCATTCTGCTGCTGGTCTGGCACTGGATCTCTTTACCCTGAGAGACTGGAACCCAGCACATCTCGGTAGCCCCTCTTCAGAGCACTACAGCCTGCCAGTGACCCTTCGGTCACAGTAGACACTGCGGCAGACATTAGCCTGATCACTAGGGGCCTTCCAAGTGCCAGCCAGTGCTGTGAAGGACGAAGAAACGTGGTGGGAAATGAAGTGGATAGAGGGTCACACCATCACTGTTCTACTGACCAACTCAGGTATGACACCTTGGGAGCACGATACCCCACCGCCTCGGCGTGGTAAGGTGGAATTCGGCCCGGAGTGGCCTTGTTGTTGGGTCAGGATCTTCTCTGCGGAAGCCCGTCACCAATGCCCTCCGCACGCCCGCGTTACCTCCTCCAGGAGGCCCCAGTTGTAACTCCCAAAATGACAAACCTCCACCTTCCGGCTCACCAAAGTGGTCCTTGGAAGGGACGCCACCTAACCTATTTCAGGCCTAGCCGCCTCTCCAATCATGAAGGGCTGGCCCACCAAGAGGTCCTCCCCCTCCACGAAGAGATTCAGGGAAGGAGAGTACCGCTGCCCAGGACGTGCAAGCGGGCAGACCACTCCCACAATTGGGAGGGCTGCCCAAAGCAAGCAACGCCCATGGCGGACGCCCCCGAACAAAAAACTCTAGAGAGGCTACGATCTCTCCTGCTGGGGCAGGAATCTCTGCCGCAGCCAAACCCAAGTCGTCCGAGAGTATTGCACCTCCGGACCCCTTATCAGGCATGCCTGACCACTCAACTGCTGCCAGTGCCACTTGCGAGCACTGAGCAGTGCCAGACTCAAATCCGCCACGGACGTTGAGCTACCATGGAAAAGGCCCTATGCGGGTCTAAATCATGAGGAATCCTCCGGGGAGATTTAGGATTCCCCATGCAGCTGATCATCGCGACTGGAGGCCTCCAGCACCCGAACCTTCTTCTTTTGCACTGGGGGTTTGACTCAGGATGAACCCTGGAGGATCGAAATGGTACCCTCCTTGGAAGACCAGGAACTGGCATCCCCGGACCTAAGTCGAGATCGCTCGCTCGGTTGTCGCCATGGCAGCCGGAGTAGGAGTCCTCCGAGCTTTTGCAGTTGCCCTGACTTGCCGCCCGCTAGCCCTTCTGGCTGTCCCGGAGTCGGTGCTCTCATCACCTGCTAGGCTGGCTACTGATAGGCCTTGGAGGAACCGAAGAAGAAGAAGAAGGGGCGGAAGAGCCCCATTAGTTGCCGACCTCGCTCATCCTGGCACTAGTGCCCTCTCAGCACAGTGCCTAACATCTAAGAGTGATCCTGGCCCCTTGCCCAGAGAAGGTAGCCAGTGTGATCTCTTCCTTTATTTGTACCTAGCCTAGGCCACCTTAAAATGCAGCGGTATACATCAATTTAATGTATTGTTCCTTCCACTTACTTACCAGCCGCAGTAATCATGTAAGTAGCATAACTAATTTCAGTAATCTTAACTATTGTGAACGAGCCACGATGTAAATTGACACGCATGGCCTAAGACCTCAGTGAGGCACCCATTTATCATATGAGGCAACCCTCATGAATTAACTAGTAAATTTTAATTATATTAAAACATAAACCATGTTGTAATTTAGTTAGAATATGAACTCTTATGTTGGTGCTATGGTCAGGTTAGGATAGGTTAGGGCTAGGGAATATCATAGAATGTACCACTAGGCTGGGTCTAAAACACATCTTGATTGTAGGAGGTAGCCTATAATAACCGTGAGCACCTTCCAGTACTATTAGAATTAGGTAAAGTAGTGAATATAGCTCATATCCTATCTAGGGTTAGGTAGTTCTGTAGCTAGGTAGGCTAACCAGGACTAAATCTGCTCAGGGGAAGGAGGTAACCTACGAGAGGCTAACAGATTGTAGTATAGACCTTCACCTTGAAAAGGGAGTGAGGAGGCCCTCTTAAGGGAGCTTTTATAAATATTACTGCTGTTAGCCCTCGATGTAGTTAGGTGTAGGAATATTAGTCAATTTTGACCTCGACAGAGAACATCTCTGCCCATGGTGGGAGTGAGGCAATTCAAAAATAACAATCACACCCAGTAGACAAATGGCGCGCATAGGCTGGAAGGTTTAACAAACAAAAATATGCTAGGGCATTAGGGACCTAAGCCTCCAGAGGAGGGTTTACGCTCAATGACCCCTAGTTATGGTGGCCCATTAAGCTTTATTCTATGCCATTCCGACGATGCAGCCTTTGTCAGTCCAGTTGCCCGAGGCGGTATAAAGCCTCCTCTGGCGGGAACGAAGCGAGTCGTGTCAGAGATTCCAGTCCACTGAACCAGGGTGGCGGCTGCGTGCGTGTCGAACGATATTCTTTATTCTTTATTACTTTTCCTCCTACGTCTAACAATTGGTAGTTGGTGGAGCTGCCAGAATGCGACTTTCCTGGGTCCCTAGATTTTGCGGCGACTTCGACATTCGCGGTAAGTCCGATTCTTGTTGAAGCTTCGTCGATTGACTAAGTACTTTTCTGTATTTCCACATTTTTCTTTTTGTTTTTCTTCCTTCAGCCACCACTTAGTGTATATGTGTTTAAAGTCTAGATTAAGCCCTAATTATTTATTATTTAGCTTCAATCCCATTATTCCAGTAAAATACCTAGGATTTAGGGTAAGCAAAATCAGGTTAAATCTCGATCTTTTGTATGCCTCGTGCGTCGAATGTTTGGAAGAACGTTGCGTTTAAAATCAAAATTCATCTCAAATATTCTTTGTTAAGGTTAATAACCCTTAACTGGCGACCTTTGGCTAATTAACGTCTGTCTTTGAGGTTAACTTTTTGGCTTCAAGTGGCAGGTTACGTGTAATCTTGGTTTGCAGGGCCGTAAAAATTACGTAAATTGAATAATACATGATCAGCAAGACCTCCCACACGAATAATATATATATATATATATATATATATATATATATATATATATATATATATATATATATATATAGTATATTTATATACACATATATATATAATATATATGTATATATATATGTATATATAGTAAATGTATATAAATTATATGTATATATATATGTATATATAAATATATATATATAGCAAGTGTGTGTGTGTGCATATATTTGTGTTATACATATACATGTGTGTGTATTTGCATGTTCATTTAGGTGTATGTGTGCAAATGAAAAGCGTACAATTTGGAAGTGCTTAACGGGAGGCCTAGAAAGCATTGGACAGATTTTGTGAAAGATATGGAAATGAAGCGGTAAGCATAAGAGTGAGTGCAAGGCAAAAGTGAATGACATAGTATGGTAGGGTATTCGAAGCATTGCTGATGAGATTTCTGCGCGATAGCCACATTCATACTTTAGCGACTGAATTGTGGATGAAGATCTGTAAAGAAAAATCTCACAGGCTCATCAGCCATTCACTTGGTAAAGTTAATTTTTACCCCTGTTATTTTTTACTCTGTATTTTTAACCCCTATTAATTTTTACCCCTGTCATTTTTTATCGCCTGTTATTTTTAATCCCGCTTACTCTTGCAACCCTAATGTTTTTACCTGCTATTTACCCTTTTTGGTTTTACCTTTTAGTTTAATTTCCCATTGGCTTACTGAAATTTTTTACCCCGTTATTTTTTACCAGTTAATTTTTAACACATTATTTTTACCTGTTATTTTAGAGGAGTTAATTTTACCCGGAGTCCTTTCACGAGAATTGTTATTCTGTTATTTTTTAACTCCGTTATTTTTATCTGTTATTTTTATGCCCCACTTATTTTTTTCTAGCCCTATTAATTTTGCTCTATTAATTATCCCTTTTACTTTTACCCTGTTAATTTTTACGTTATTTTACCTGCTGCATGTTTTTTTGCCTATACTTACTATATCAATTTTATCCCTATTAATTTTAACTCTGTTATATTTACCCCCTAATAAATTTTTTCCCTTTTTATTTTCACCCCTACGTTAATTTTTGTTCTAGATAATTTTTTTGCTGCCTAAACTTTAATTTTGTGTATACTAACTGTTAATTTTTACTCCATAATTTTTCCCCTGTTCTTTTTATGGAAAACTTGTTTTTACCCGTTATTTTTTACCGAATGTTAATACTTACCCATATTATTTTTGCGATCTTTTACTTTTTACCGACGTTATTTACACTTAACCCAGTTGCTGTTATTTTTTAGGAATTTTTTATCCCTTTTATTTTTCACGGTGGTTAATTTTTACACTTATGTTTAACCTCTGTTATTTTACCACCTATTATTTTTTTTATCAAATGTTATTTACCTCCTGTTAATTTTTTACCCTGTTGGGAAGTGTTATTTTACCAGAGATTATTTTTCCCTATTATTTTTTACCATTTATTTTTTAGCCCTGTTAAATTTTATCCTTGCTATTTTTTACCCCTTGTTATTTTTTACCACAGGTTATCTTTTACCGCTTTTAATAATAAAATAATAAGTTAAAAATTATTAGGGGGTAAAAATTAACATGGGGTAAAATATAACAGGGGTAAAAATTAACAGGGAAAAAACATGGGGTAAAAGCCAACATGGGGAAAAATAACAAGGGGTAAAAAAATAGAAAGGATGAAAATTAAGAAGGGTAAAAATTAACAAAGGTAAATAGTAACAAGTGGTAAAAATTAACAGGTGTAAAAATTAACGGGGTACAAACTGACAGGGTGTAAAAATTAACAGGGGATAAAAAATAATAGTGGGTAAAAATTAACAGGGGTTAAAAAATAACATTGGTAAAAATTAACAGGGGGTACAAATTAACAGGGGTAAAAATAAAAGGTGTAAAAATTAAGGGTGTAAAAAATAAGAAGGATAAAAATTAAGAGGTTAAAAAATTAAGAGGTAAAAAATACCAGGGTATACATTAACAGCAGGTAAAAATAACAGGGAGTCAAACATAACAGAGGTAAAACTAACAGGAATTTTAATTAATAAAGGATCAAAAAATAATCGGGGTAAAAATTAATATTATGAAAAAATAACAGGCCGTGGTAAAAGTTTCATGGGCAAGGTAAAAAATTACTGAGGGTAGTTAAAGGGGTTAAAATAACAGGGTCAAACATGTGGGAAAAACACAGATAAAAATTAAGAGGTTAAAAATTAACAGGAGGTAAAAATTAACAGGGGTAAAAAATAAAAGGGGTAAAAAATAACCGGGGGTAAAAATTAACAGGATGTAAAGAGTAACAAGAGTTAAAAAATAAAAGGGGATTAAATTTACAGCAGTAAAAATTAACAGGGGATAAAAATTAACGAGGGTAAAATATATTGGGGTAAAAGTTAACAGTGAGTGAAAAATAACATGGGGTAAAAAATAATAGGGGGTAATGAAAACAGTGGGGTAAATATTAACAGTGCGTAAAAAATAACAGGGGTGTGTAAAATAACAGGGGGTAAAAATTAACAGGGGATAAAAAACAGGGGGTAAAAATTAACAGGTGGTATAAATTAACTGGGATAAAAATTAACGGGAAAAAATAAAAAGGGGAAATTACTAGGTAAAAATGGCTTGTGTGTTGTGGAGGGTAAAATGACAAGGGTCAAAATAACAGATGTTTTGTAACAGGGGTAAAAAATTATTAGGGCATAAAAATTTACATGGGGTAATAAATAACAGGAGGTAAAAAATACCAAGGGGTAAAAATGAACAGGGGGTACAAATTAACAAGGGTTAAAAAATAACGGGGGGGAAATAATATGGGGTAAAATTAACAGGGGTAAAAATAACAGGTGTTAAAAATTAACGGGGGATAAAAATTAACAGAAGGTAAAAAATAACAGGGGGTAAAAATTAGTAGGGCATAAAATTTAACAGGGGTAAAAGTTAACAGGAGGAGAAATTAACAGGAGGTAAAAACTAAGAAGGTTAAAAATAAGCATTCTTCAAATAATAAGTAAAAATTGATAAACCAAAAATTACCAAGGGGAAAATAACAAGGGGCAAAATTCTAGGTAAAATTATATTTAAAAATTACCAGGAGGTAAAAAATAACACGGGGTAAAATTTAACAGAGGTAAAAAATAACGTGGTAAAAATTAACAGGGAGTAAAAAATAATGGGGTAAAAATTAACAGTGGGCAAAAAATAAAAGGGTAAAAATTAACAGGTGTAAAAATTAACATGGGCTAAAGGATAATCGGGTAAAATTTAACAGTAAGTAAAAAACAACAGGGGCTATAAAACAATAGGGGGTAAAAATTAACTGGGAGGTAAAAAATAAAAGGGGATAAAAAATTAACAGAGGATAAAACAGGAGGTATGATGTGATTCGTAAAATAATAAAGGGTAAAAATTAGCGGCAAAAAATAACAAGAGGAAAATTAACAGGGGTAAAAAATAACAGGGAGTAAAAATTAACGGGAGATAAAAATAAAAGAGGTAAAAAACAACAGGTGTAAAAAATAAGAGGGGGTAAAAATTAATAGGGTGTAAAAATTAACAGGGGTAAAATGCTGGGGTTAAAAATAACAGGGGAAAATAATCTCTCTAAAATTAACAGGAGTAAAAAAAACCTCCTGTCAAATTAACAGGGGATAAAATTAACAAGCGGTAAAAAACCTCAGGGGTAAAATTAGCACATTTAAAACTTAATAGGGGTAAAAATTAACTCTTATAAAACAAGAGGGTTAAAATTAACAGGGTAAAAATAATGGTAAAAATTACCAGGAAATAAAAATTACAAGGGGGAAAATAACATGGGTAAGAGAGACAGGGTAAAAACGCGTTAAAATGACAGGGTAAAAATAATGAGGGGTAAGAAAATAGTTGGTAAAAACAGGGGTTAAAGCGTGGCAAAGAACAGGATAAAAGGTGGTAAAAACAGAAGGTAAAAAGTAAAGGGGTAGAAAGGTTTAAAAAACAGGGGGTAAAAATAACAAAGGGTAAAAAAGGGGGTAAAAATAACAGGGGTAAAAAAAGGGGTAAAAAAACAAGGGGTAAAATAATAGGGGGTAAGAAAATTGTTGGTAAAAATAAGAAGGTAAATATTGGGGGTAAAATAACAAGGGTAAAAAGGGGGAATAACTGGTAAAAAGGGGTAAAAACAGGGTAAAATATCAGCCACAGCCCAACAGAAGGTAAAAAGGAGGGCAAAAAAAACAGGGGTAGAAGTAAAAAAACAGGGGTAAAAAAAGAGTGTAAAAATATGCCTGCCTCCAGCCCTCCTTTCCTTTCCTTTCCGTACTTATTATGCCTGCCACCGGCCCTCCTTTCCTTTCCTTCCCTCACTTATTATTCCTACCTCCGGCCCTCCTTTCCTTTCCTTTCTTTACTTATTATGCCTGCCACCGGCCATCCTTTCCTTTCCTTTCCTTTCCTTACTTATTATGCCTAGCTAGGGCCCTCCTTCCATTACTAATTACGCCTGCCTCCAGCCCTCCTTTCCTTTCCTTTCCTTACTTATTATTCCTACCTCCGGCCCTCCTTTCCTTACTAATTATGCCTGCATCCGGCCCTTCATTCCTTTACTTTCCTTACTAATTGTGCCTACCTTCGGCACTCCTTTCCTTTCTTTTTCTTACTTAATATGCTGTCTCCGGCCCTAATTTCTTTGCCTTTCCTTTCCTTACTTATCATGCCTACCTCCAGCTCTCTTTCCTTAGTAATTATGCTTGCTTCCGGCACTCCTTGCCTTTCCTTTCCTTACTTGTTATGCCTTGAGATCGGCCTTCTTTCCTTACTAATTATGCCAAAAGCCTCTCCTGCCCCTCCTTTCCTTTCAGAACTTATTATGTCTGGCTAAGGCTCTGTTTTTCATTATAAATTTTCTGCCTCCATTTTTTCAATTCCAGCGTTACTTATTACCCTACCACCGGCCCTCCTTTCCTTACTAATTATACCTGCTTCCGGCACTCCTTTCCTTTCCCTTCCTTAGTTATTAAGACTACCTCAGGCCCTCCTTTCCTTTCATTTCCTTACAAATTATGCCTGCCACCGGCCTTCCTTTCCTTACTTATTGTGCCTGTCTCCGGCTCTCCTTTCCTTTCCTTTCCTTACTAATTGCGCCTATCCGGCCCTCCTTTCCTTTCATTTCCTTACTTATTGTGCCTGCATCCGGCTCTCCTTCATTTTCCTTTCCTTATAAATTATTCCTACCCCCGGCCCTCCTTTCCTTTCCTTTCCTAACTTATTATGTCTGCCTCTGGTTCTCATTTCCATTCCTTTCCTTACTTATTGTGCCTACCTCCGGCACTCCTTTCCATTCCTTTCCTTACTTATTATGCCTACCTCCGGCACTCTTTCCTTACTAATTATATTTGCCTCTGGCCCTCCTTTCCTTTCCTTTTCTTACTTATTATTTCTGCTTGCGGCCCTCTTTTCATTTACTCTTCTTACTTATTATGCCTGCCTCCGGTCCTCCTTTCCTTTCCTTTTCTTACTTATTATTCCTACCTCCAGCCCTCCTTTCCTTTCCTTTCCTTAATTATAATGCTTTCCTCCGGCCCTCCTTTCATTTCCTTTCCTTATTTATTATGTCTATCTCCAGCCGTCCTTTCCTTTTCTTTCCTTACTTATTATGCCTACCTCCGGCCCTCCTTCCATTTACTTTTTTCACTTCTTATGCCTGCCGCCAGGTCTCCTTTCATTTCCTTACCTTACTTATTATGTCTACCTCCAGCCCTTAATTCGTTTCCTTTTCTTACTTATTATGTCTACCTCCGGCCCTTAATTCGTTTCCTTTTCTTATTTATTATGTCTACCTCCGGCCCTTAATTCGTTTCATTTTCTTACTTATTATGTCTGGCTCCAGAACTCACCTTTTCTTACTTATTAAAGGATTTTGACAAAGGAAAATCTATTTCTGGGAGGGAATTCCTGTCACCGTGAAATAATCCATTCAGCACTTATTTCTAGGTAATTCCGTTGCTAGATACCAGAGAAAAGCTAAATGTAAAGCTGGGGTTACTACCCCAGAGCGAGGCTCAAGAAATGGTCGTATATGGTAGGTGAGATTGTCACAATCACGGGACCCTGCCTCCTAAAAGATTCCCAATGTCAGTCCCAACAAGAGGTGCCGATACAAGCCCATGCACTACCAAGGACTGTACAAGGCAATACTAGTCGCATTCCATGTTAGCACTCACCCCACCAGAATGATGTTTACCATGGGAGGGAGAGAATGAAAAACAGGTGGGTCATTGGGTGACTGGGCAATCCCTCAGAAATAGATTTTTCCTTTGTCAAAATCCTTTTTCTGGATCGGGGTCCCGTGTCAGCCGGTGAAATAATAACAGAGAAATAAATATCATTCTTATGCTATTAAAGACAATGGACTGCTTGTAAGGGAATAACTGAGGCAGTGAAGGGGAAAGTGACTAAGAATCAGAAAGGGAACCAAAGAGTTGCTAAAGATTTTAAATAGAGACGTTGAAAACTAGGGGAGAATTCCACCCTGAACATTAGTAAGGTCCCTGAAATTCATGTAATGAAAATAATGTAAGTGGCCACTGTACTAAGATCATGAGCTTTGGAATTGAACCTGAATAGGCTGTATTAAGAAAAAACAAAACTTGCTGCCTGATAGCAGACACAATGACAGTAACCCCCTCCCTTTTCTAATAAAGAGAGGACCCAACAAAACTGCGAGGTCCTGTCTAAATAAGCCTGTAAGGAAAAAACTAAGGGCACAGACAGACCTTGTGAAAGGGGGAGTACTTTCAAGGTGACCACCGAAAATGAGGACCTTCAACTATAGATAGAAAGTTAGGGTGAGGAATTCCCAACACTACCCTGATGTGGGGAAACCAAAATGGTGGTTCCACTGACAGGCAGACAATTACAGAATACTAGCACTAGAAGCTAAGCTGATTAAAATTAGGGTCTTCTCCCCAACAAGGAAAGGTAAGAACAAGATGATTGTTGGTTACCAAAGCTAACTCCGACACATTACTCAAAGACCAGGAAACCGAATGGACGAGTACTGGTCTCAGACGAACACAGACCTTAGGGTTGAAAATTAAGGGCCTGTGAGTCTGGTTTCAATAAAACACCTCCCTCCCAGGACCAGCGCTGCATCATTACTGTAGCTTCAAAAACTATGTGAAGAGTGCTAGTTACTTAACTGCAGAACCATACTGCAGCAGAGTAGGATCCTTGACTGGATTTTAGGAAGACAGTAATAACAGGACCAATATCAGTTTCCTCTAAACTGTAAAATTCACAGAGACCACAAAGCCAGGGCACCAGAACTTTGAGGAGGCTGAGCGAGGCTGAGTTTATACCAGTCGTGGCAGTTTGATAGGTTGGGCTGGCTGAATTGCTGCAAACAGACCTACTTCTAGGTCCGGAATAGATCGCAAACTACCTGAATGACGCCCAGCCTAAGGACTATTCCGACACCAGGGGAGGCCTGGATAGGGAAACTGCAGCGACCTTTTTTGGACCCCTACGAAGAAAGTGGCAGACAGAAGCCACTTGTGTCTGTTGGCCACGGAGAAGAATGAACCACTAAATCTGATTGATTCAATTCGACTGAACCCACTTGTTTACGCAGCGCACTATTGCTGCGTTGTTCAGAACCAGCCTAAAATGAATCCTACTGGGAGGAAGAAGTTTCCCAACGGTAGGAAGACTGCCACAGCCCCCAAAGCGTTGATATGGAACTGCCGGAACGCGACCGACTAAGTTCCGTGTACTTCATGGAGTCACCGGCTGACACGGGACCCCGATCCAGAAAATGCCTTCTCCGGCCCTCCTTTCCTTTCCTTTCCTTACTTATTGTCTGCCTCCGCCGTTTTTGCCTTTCTTTTCCTTACTTATTATGCCTACCTCCGGCCGTGCTTTCCTTTCCTTTTGTAAAGGCGTCAAGCACCTCTTCATTTCTGCATTAATCACGTCATGCATATTACCTGTTATTATTTAATATTTTTATATATTTCTCCATACGTATTACTGTCCTGCCTTTCCGCCAATGTATGTACCCACTTTTGTACGTTTATGGTAACACGAATTATTCTCATTTATATGTCATCTAACAAACACAAATTCTTGCCCAAATGCGTAACATGGATCCACCAGGTCGGTGACCACCTTTCCGTCCATTCCTCGATGTATACCTGGCTTCCGAAAATAAATCAGTCATGTACCCAGACCCGTCGTCTTGAATCTCACACTTTCCTTACTTATTATATCTACCTTCGGCCCTCTTTCATTTACTTTTCTTGCTTATTATGCCTGCCTCTGGCCCTCCTTTCCTTTCCTTTCCTTACTAATTGTGTCTAATTCCGGCCCTCCTTTCATTTCCTTTCCTTAATTATTATGTCTACCTCCGGACCTCCTTTCCTTTCCTTACTTATTATGTCTACTTCTGGCCTTCCTTTCCTTTCCTTTCCTTACTTATTATTCCTGCCTCCGGCCCTCCTTTCCTTTCCTTTCCTTACTTATTATGTCTAATTCGGCCCTCCTTTCATTTACTTTTCTTGCTTACTAGTCCTGCCTCCGGCTCTCCTTTCTTTTCCTTTCCTTTATTATGGCTACCTCCGGCCCTCCTTTCCTTACTAATTATGCCTGCCTCAGGCTCTCCTTTCCTTTCCTTTACTTACTTATTATACCTGCTCCGGCCCTCCTTTCATTTACTTTCCTTAGTAATTATGCCTGCCTCCGGCATTTCCTTTCCATTCCTTACTTATTATACGTGCCTCCGGCCCTCCTTTCGTTTACTTTTCTTACTTATTATGCCTGCCTGCGGCCGTCCTTTCCTTTCCTTTCCTTACTAATTATGCCTGCCTCCGGTCCTCCTTTCCTTTCCTTATTTATTACGCCTACCTCCGGCCCTCCTTTCCTTACTAATTATGCCTGCCTCAGGCTCTCCTTTCCTTTCCTTTACTTACTTATTATACCTGCTCCGGCCCTCCTTTCATTTACTTTCCTTAGTAATTATGCCTGCCTCCGGCATTTCCTTTCCATTCCCTACTTATTATACGTGCCTCCGGCCCTCCTTTCTGTTACTTTTTTCTTACTTATTATGCCTGCCTGCGGCCGTCCTTTCCTTTCCTTTCCTTACTAATTATGCCTGCCTCCGGTCCTCCTTTCCTTTCCTTATTTATTACGCCTACCTCCGGCCCTCCTTTCATTTACTTTTCTTACTTATGCCTGCCTCCGGCCCTTCTTTCCTTTCCTTTTCTTACTAATTATGCCAGACTCCGGCCGTCCTTTCCTTTCCTTTCCTTTCCTTTCATTACAAATTATGCCTGCCTCCGGCCCTCCTTTCCTTACTAATTATGCCTGCCTCCAGCCCTCCTTTCCTTTCCTTTCCTTTCCTTACTTATTATGCCTGCCTCCGGAACTCCTTTCCTTTCCTGTACATTGGAAAACTAATAAGCAATAATTTTCGATTAAGAGAATAATGCTCAAGACACTGCCAAGAAAACCCAGCTATGTATGTAGACAAAAGCTTTAACAGGCAGGGGCTAAAATAAGACTGCGTCAATAGATCAACAAATAAATCAACAGGAAGCCAGGAACAAAATAGCGAGAGAACAGAAAGAGAGAGAGAGAGAGAGAGAGAGAGAGAGAGAGAGAGAGAGAGAGTAATTTGGTAGAGAAGTCTGTAAATTAGACGATCCTCTTGTGAAAGAAAAAAATACTAAATCTAATTTGAGCAACAAAACTGAATGCCGAAAATAACGAAGGCTAAGCCTAACCCTCTAAAATTAATAAGAGCGCGGGGAGCCAATCGCGGTTTAGTGGAATCTAATACTGTCTGAAAGGCTATATGGTTACAAAGGGCATCCGATATTACTGTAGAACGCGATGAGTAGACGCGAGGCTTAGGGATCCCAGCGTCCCAGAATTATCCGGAAGCTTACTCTGGCGAATCTGTTTTTAATATATTTTACTTTACTTCCTCTTAATTCTTCCTAATGAACACCATATTCTTTGAAGCTTGAATTTCAAGTCAGTGGCTCCTGTGGACTTATTCCATATGAATAAGTTTTGCTAAACCTTAATCTGAATGACAGAGAATTTCTTAAAATCTGAGTTGCCTAATAAGGAGACAGACGCCGACATCGAGAATTCGGAAAAGGAGATTTTTTACAACATATTTTGTCCTGTTCAACTTGAATTTACTACCCTCTTAGAGAAATACATAGGAAATTTAGGCGCTGTTGTTAAAGTCTATAGCATTTCATTTCTTGCTAAACTGACACTATACTTCCTACTTATCCTGTCTCTTTATTTCTTATCGTTCAATTATTTCAAAGGGTGTTATTTTTACTTGCTCATGAATGACGGTCTTTGAATCACATTTATGGTTCTTTGCTCCTTTTATTCGATTCAGTATGGTACTGAGAAAAGAGCAAATTTCAGCCTTTCGCTCCTGCTAATATGCTGAGCATGGAAATAAGTCATAACTAAAAAAAGTAAATATCACAAACCTCGTAAAAATAAACTCATATAAAATACTGCATTACCTTTTGAGATACTGAAGCTACTAAGCTACTCAATTTCTAAACAGCTTAGCCAGAGCCTTGAATGAAATGAAAACATACTGGAGACATTGACTTCTTATCATGTCTCCAAACAATTATCAAGACATTATGAACGGTACTTGGTCTTGACAACGTTGCAGCCCTGGTAGTTAAAACTGATCATTTAGCAAAATCAGCACTTCATAACTGACAGGGTGTCATGGGTAGATGCAATAATGATGAAATATACTGAAAGAGAAATATCTTCTCCAAGACGTGACTGCTTCCTGAGTTTGTTCACCAGTCAGTTACTGTTATCAACGCGTCGTGGACAATTAGCGATTCGATGAAAACCCTTTCTTGTGGAAACGACACCACGTGATATCTCATGCCATGCCTTTGCAACATGGCGCAATATTCGATCCACATTGCATCAGAAAATTTGATCTGGAATCTTCTATGGCGTGACCGGAAAGGGGCGGTTATTAGGAACTCCTTATATGGGAATGACGATTGTCTGTCGTCATTAGCTCCGCCTATACAGTGGTATATAAGTTTCCAAAGAGACTTCCCAAGACAGAGATACAGACAGAGAGGGGAGACAGAGGTCGGACAAAGCAAGGTTCCGACGGGAGTATCCCCTTCAGACGACTCTTACTCTTCGCCATAAAATCTTGTCCTGCCCGATACAAAGAGAAGCAGCAAGCCCTTCCTGATTGTGATGAGAAGTCCCTATGCCCTCCATGTTTCGAGACGAGGTGAAGCAGCGAGCCTGCATACCAGTGACGAAGAAAAGTAGTCAGCCCTTCCTGCTTGTGTGGAGGAGTAGTCGCTAAGCCCTTCCTGCCTGTGACAACGTGAAGTAGTCAGCCCTTCCTGCCTGTAGCGAGGACGAGTCGCCAGCTCTTCCTGCCCTCCATTTGCACAATCTCCGGATTCTTGGAGAAACAGCATTTGCTGCCTCATCTTAAAGACATCCCTTTTTGTGACGTCCACGAGCCCGCGGTCGCCGTACCAGCAATATCTGCTGAGTTCCCAGCCGCCCTTCTGTGACGTCTTCAAGCCCGAGGTCATCGGGCTGAAACCCCAGCCACGAAAGGATTACTCACCAACTCACCATTTAAGTATTAAGACTGCTCTAACTTGCAAACTGTTCCCCCTATCTATAACTGCTTAGATTTATTTTGTTTAGTGTTACGTTGAGTGACAGCAAAGGGGAAACATTTCATTTCCTTTGTAAATAAGGTTGTGAATAAGTGTGTGCAGTGTTGTGAGAGTTTCTTTTTATATTCATTTCCCATAATTCAATTGCTGGTGTTGAAACATTGTTGTTTAGAGTTTGAAAGAACCTGGAACGATTCTTGGATGGTGACACATGGTTATTTGCAAACATTCAGTTTCATACTATGGTGTTTTTATACATAGCACCAATATTGCCTTCCACGTAAATCAAGACTTGTTCGCTGATATTCCCAAGCTAGGACTGGAAAACCGTAGCGTCCAGATTTAGAGATAACTCAGTGGACCAAACCGCCACAGCAGCTGTATCGCCGAGTCAGAATCTTTTTTACGTGTCCCAGCAAAATTGCTTCTCTGCTCAACTGCAATCATAAATCACTGCAGATATTGTAGGAAGAATTGTCATCCCACTAGCCCAAACCTTTGGAAATAGTGCAACATTCATTATCGAGTCCTAATTATGAATATATACACGGTTTCGCACACATACCGAAAATATTAAAAACTATGGGGTCAGAAAAACAAAGATCAATACGTCCAATGCAAAACTAAATTTAGACTGTGGTTGGTATTTACAAATTTGACTTCTTTGTATCATGTAACAACAGCTGTTCCTCTCCCCTTCTCCTCCTTGCAGCCCTATCTATAATTCAACAACGGGGCTTGCTTGGGATAAAATCTTTCTTACTTATAAATAAAGTTTTCAAATAAAAAATATTCAGGTTTTTATAATATTACCCATACTCTTCATACAAAGCCATCAATCATATAGAGCCATCATTCACGAGATATTCGAACACCGGATGATGACTATATGACTGATGGGTTTAGGAAGAACAAATGTTGATGTACACCAGCAAACGCTTTAATAGCGAAATACACCAAATAATTATATCATTCCCTATCATTCCAACTATAAATTTTAATTGATTTTAATTGGTATTCCAAAAGGAATAGTACATATTTCAAAATAAGAAATAATGGATTATGTATCATTTGTCATTTTTCGTACGTACAAGATAGAAAATAAGCCCATGCAATAAGCAGAGGCATAAAAATTTTATCATATTTTATACTTATCCAAAGAGGAAATTAGGTCATCACAAAAAATACAAAAAAATAAAAGTACTTTGGAATGATAGCCATGGTTATATATTGACATAAATTTAGTCTCCAGTAACAATTACATTACTTGTAAATTATAGGTTCCATAATGCTAGCTTTAGGTGGTTAGGTTAGGCCTGTCTACAAGGATAATAACAAAAGTTGAAGTAATTTAGATCAACTCGATTATCTACTAAAAATTTCTGGTCTTAAAATTAACATGGCGGAAATGGCTTTGCATAAACCGTCCCCTACCAAAATAAAGAGTGTTGGAAATTTTCTCTTGTTTAGCATAAACATGAACTTTTCATTTAAATAAAATGTTTAATAACGCCGTATTCTCCAAACTTTTACATTCTGGGTGAACAAATTCCATGAGAACCAAACTGAAAACTTATCAAATTTGAAATAGGCAAATGCCCTGCATTATCGTAGTTTTATTTTTTTTTTTTTTCGAACGTAGAACTTTGAGCATATAAAAAAAATTCCTTTAATAGACAACTAAATAATGAACCGTGTGCGTCACTTCGAGCAACTGTAGTAAATAGGACACTCGAAAAGAACAGACAGGTTGTCCACTGGCATTTAGAAATATGCACAGACGACAGATAAAGTTTCGGATCGTAGCATGTCTTATTCATTCCCCCGAAAAAAGTGGTGTCGATGTTTCGCTTCCAACGAAGTGAAATCATCTTTCAGTAGCATTTAGAAACAATAATCATGTAAATGAAAAAACTAAATGGCCATGAAAAAGATATGATAAACAGTAAAGGGCAATCGCAAAAATGAGTATCCACATTTGTTTTTAAACTTTCCATGTTTAGTCACCAAAATTTTCAATCAGCATTCGAGATACGCAAAAAAGTGAAAATGCCGTCACAATTACTGTCTTGTCTAAGCTGGGTAAATGATAACATCTCCGTACGTATAGAAAAGGTCATATCTTCAAGAAAAAACCAGCAACTATTGATTGAAAGCTGTCTGGATTTTAATGCCAGGGGTTTCCACACTCGTCGTTCCCAAGTTTCGAAAGGTCGTAGGGATGAAAATAGAAACTTTAAAAAAAAAAAAAAAAAAAGCTAGCAAGGCACAAACATACGACGAAACAGAAATAAACCAGAAAAAAACAATCAGTCAGTGAAGAAAAATATCAGTCTGCTGCAGGAAAGCTGAGGCTCATTCAGACACTCTCTCTTTCTCTCTTATGAAAAATTACTTTGTTGACAAAATCTGTCTGCTGCAGGAAAGCAAAGGCGAATTCTCTCTCTCTCTCTCTCTCTCTCTCCTTCCCAACACCCCCTCTACTATCTCTCTCTCGCTCTCTCCCTCTCTCTCTCTCTCTCTCTCCCTAACACCCACGCTCTCTCTCTCTCTCTCTCTCTCTCTCTCTCTCTCTCTCTCTCTCTCTCTCTCTCTAACACCCCCTCTACTCTCTCTCTCTCTCTCTCTCTCTCTCTCTCTCTCTCTCTCTCTCTCTCTCTCTCTCTCTCTCACTGTCCTAATAGGATAGTTGCTTCAATTACATTGCCCAGCAATGAAAGGATACAAATAAAATTTGTTCGATTATATAGCGCCTGTACTTACTATATTCCTAATAACTATTAAACTTCAAGCACGAATAAATATCAACTATTATAATAATACTTGATGCGGACAGCCCACAACATCTCACTAGGAATCCGTTCCTGATCAGCGCAAGAAAAAATTATTTAATTCTACTGGAATATTAAATTTGGAATTCAGTTTATTCGAAATGATGATCAAATAGCTTCGAATTTTGTGAATTTGTATTTTATTTTTATGTTTGAAGCAAATATATTCTTCATGAATGAGATGAATGGTCATTTAATTTACTAGGCTACTTTTATATATCAGTAAGGAAATTTAACAGAACGCAATGTAACAACAAAACTGCATATGAAATAGGTTAAAGAAGACTGATGGCAAGATGGGCAGTTCGTTCGACTGACTGACAGATGGAAAGACCGTTATACGAAGGGATAAAAACAGCCGAACAGAAAATAAAACGCTGATGGGGATACACTGACATTGTGCAAAAGTTAAATACTGTAGAGGTTGTGTCAGAAAAAGCAAACAAACATCAACAAATGACAAACACGACGTTGACCTGCGACGATGGCACGTGCTAAACAAAGGTCTGTAAACCAACGATCGATAATAATGACTAGCAGATAGTTTGGTGTATATGTTATATATATTATATATATATATATATATATATATATATATATATATATATATATATGTATATATATATATATATATATATAATATGCTGTATGTATGTATGTATGTATGTATGTATGTATGTATGTATGTATGTAATATATATATATATATATATGTGTGTGTGTGTGTGTGTGTATGTAGGTATATATATAAATATAAATAAATATATAAATATATATGTATATATTATATATAGATATTTTTTTGCTAAAATATACAACTGATCAATAACTTGACTGATAAAACACTCATTCAGCGGACTACCAAGACAAGACAAACCCACATTTAGTACATTATTCAAGTTAGTCGTTATGTATTTTCCACGGACGACAATCAGCAAACTTTAGTTCAAGAGAAAACTAAAACTGAGTCTGAGAAACAAAACCAAAAACTAAAATGAATGGGGGGCATAATATAAGCAAAAGGAAAAATCACGTTGAAAACCCAGTCTATCCAAATATACAATTGACGAATTAATGGCCTCCCATTAAAATAATGTCACGGAGATTTCCAGCACGAGATCTTGAATGTTTGAATGTACTACAAATCTTACGTAATAAAAAATATTTCATGATAATCAGTAAGCTTTTCAGCCCAGCTTGTATGACTACTGATGCGACCATGCTATATCTGAATATTTCCTCGTTCAGTCAGTACTCCAGAAGAGAAGAGAGAAGAGAGGATTTTGATATTCAGCAAAATTTCAGGTGTCATCTGAGTACATCATAGAAATAGAAGTCACTGAAGGTGAATTTCGAATGCCAAAGAAGGATGTAATCATGCTAATTATTGTCCTCGCTAAGAATTAAGTCCAGAGTTATAACATCAAAGCATTAAATTGAGCGAAAATACATAAGTTCTCTCTCTCTCTCTCTCTCTCTCTCTCTCTCTCTCTCTCTCTCTCTCTCTCTCTCTCTCTCTCACACACACACACACATAAAGAATAGGGTATTTAAATAGTTGCTGAGTAAATATTGCTATTGTCCCCATTTGTATCCTCAAAGCTTTTTATACTTGGTCGTTGGTGTTAGTTGCTTGTTTGCAATGTGTTCCATCACAAGCAATTTTCATCTAACCTACAGTTATACCTGGCAAGACTTTCTAAGCAATTGTACCTCCAGATGCATACCGAATACGTGACTGTACCCAAGCCAGACAGGTCTTTTCAAGGTTTTTTCAACCACAAGTTCAGATGTACGGATCAGTCGCGCCAGTTCTGATAAACCTCCATGAAGGTTGTGTAATTTTACTTACGAAAAGTATGAGTTTTTACCGAGAACATATGCCATTCAACTTTTAACTAAGGACCAATTGCATTTCTACCCTCGCCTTTTGAAGTTTATAGAAATGTTCACGTTACAACTAAAAACAAATATATATATATATATATATATATATATATATATATATATATATATATATATATATATTACTTAAAATTATTACCAAGTGTGGAATAAACAACAGCCATATTGGATAATGAGTCAAACTGACAACAGAAGGGCAGAAAAACGCTAAAAAAATATTGTGAAAATCTGCATTCGCGGATGAAAATAATAGCAACAAATACAAACTCATATGGTAAAGGAAAAAGGCTTTAAACTTATGCTGCACGTAAACACTTGAATAATTCATTCCTCTCTCTCTCTCTCTCTCTCTCTCTCTCTCTCTCTCTCTCTCTCTCTCTCTATTACACACATATTTACACAGTTGTACACACACATATATATACATATATATACATATATATATATATATATATATATATATATATATATATATATATATATATATGTAGAATCTACTAGTCACTTTGAACACATATGTAATTCCTAATAGCCACAATGCCCTCTTAACTTCTCGAATTCTTAATTCGAGAAGTTAGAAGAGCATTAATAACTAATATTACATATATATATATATATATATATATATATATATATATATATATATATATATATATGCTATATATGAAAAGTGATAATGTGTATTTGTGCACGATATTTAGACAAAGTATAGCCTATTTATAAGTGTGACATTAATGTAATACACAGACAGACAAAATAATGGGAAATTAATAATCAAAGATGAAACACTGATCCATCAGAGATAATTTTTAATAAAAAGATTCCTTGGGCGTGATTATTAGAGCAGAAAATCGGAATTGGCTCATGATAATTCCTTGTTTCCAAGAACCTAGGACGAATGGTGATGCAAATGAACGTTACCTGACTACAATTCAGACCTGATACGTAGATATAATAATGATAACAATGAATACAACTAAACTAGAATTCAGATTTGTTGCAAAGACTACGCAACTACAAACGTGTAATTAAATAGTAATATTAACCATCATAATAATATTCATATAAATTATTATTATTATTCAATATATATATATATATATATATATATATATATATATATATATTAATATATATATATATATATATATATATATATATATATATATATATATATATATATATATATATATATATATATATATATATATATATATATATATATATATATATATATATATATATATATATATATATATATACTCGTATATAATATACATACATATATAAATATATTCTTCCGTATTTTCAAAATTTGTCTCTCAGTCGTCACCTCTGAGTAGGAAATTAGCGGCAGGAAAAAGACGCCATGACAGATTTAAACAGAGGTAGGCCTATACACCCCAGATCGCCTGATTTGGAGGAACCAGTACCCCACCTTAGCCCCCATAATCGTACGATTTGTGGGGGTGTCAGGTAGCCGTTAGGGAATCGTTAATTTAACTAGGGCGAATGCGGGACTTAGCTATAAGGTCTTTTACTGTATGAACCTATAAATGGCTTTGGGAATTGCTTTCAGATTCGACCTATGCCTTGTGTTCGCCTCAAAAGTACCCCAAGACGCCGAGCCGTTCAGGGCAAGACTACAGGTCAGACGCTGCTCAGCCACGCACGAAGGAGCACAAATCCAGCGCCTCCTCTTTCTTTGTCCATTGGCTGGGGTGCATCCACCTGATGTATCCAGATCTACTTGCGAGAGCTCTGCAACGAATAGGTTACGGTAGGTCTTGGAGTGCACTCCCTTGCCAGTCTCTGTCCCTTCTCATGAACTTCTCTCCGTACTTTCATCATCTTCAAATTTTCACTCTCCTAAACAAAGCCCCCTCTGTTAAAGCAAACCTACCAACAAAGCAGCCCCATGACTTGTTCTAAGCTCCAATTAAATCAATTCAGTGATCAGAATTAGATTATTCCCGCCATAGTGTTAACCAAGGGCTAATTAATTCTAATTGATCAATTCCTCCATGGTGTATATTTATGTTTCATGCGAGAGAAACTCCTTGTTTTGGAATGCTAACCTGGAATTCTCTTCCAGAAATCCTGCTACTCTGCTCCCAAGCGGTCGAACCCAGCCTTGTGAATCAATTCCACTTAGAAGCACTGCCGTTTCTGATAAGCAAGAAAGTCCTGATACACAGTCCCGGGGCACTAACCAGTCCCCACCCCCCCATTGTGCACAAGCGCCTGATCATTGCAACTCTTTCAACTAGTATTAGCCACTTTCTATTCAGAGATTTGCTATTCACTGTCTTATATTGTTTCACATTATAAGTGATTGCCTGCTGTATCATCAGCCTTTTCAGATTAATTTCTTGATTGCTTCATTTGTAAATAAATTCATTTTAACGTAACTAGTGACTCATTTTCCATGGTGACCTTCCACTCCCCGATTAATTGCTGATGATCAAGGTAAGTCACACCTCTTTCCCATCCATGTTATTACATTCTGGGTGCTCTCTATTTGGCACTTGATGTTCATGATAAAAAAAAAACATTATATTCCTCTAATAGACTTTAGAACATGTAAGAATATATATATATATATATATATATATATCTATATATATATATATATGTATATATATATATCACTATATATTTATATAAAACTCACTCATTATAATGAACCTAAAAAAAGACATGTCACTTTTACAATATGTAATTTTCTACAAAACAATTGGCTGTATATAGGGAAAAACATAGGAAATTATGGAAGCCAGAAGAAATAAAAATCAGAAATATATGGAAAAGCCCAAGAGAATATTTCATACCACAATTAAAAAATGACCATGAACTTTTTCAGACGAAGGTAGTAACTTTCTAAAATAGGAGTTACGTCTCTTGAACAAAAAGATAAAGGAATCCAATAACATTATTTCAAGCTTTTACTTCTTAAGAACAGATAAAATGGCAGTAATTTTACCATACGCAAGTAAACAGAACTGATTGCACCTATGGGACCCCGATCTCCCTCTAGCAACCATGTGATCTTATGCTACAAAAAAAACAGTTATTTTTGATGAGCTAATTCCCATATTGCCCACTCAACGCACTCACCCATTTACCCATACCTGAAGTTACTGTCGTACGCCTTATATTGATGATATGGTTAGCTGCAACACTTTCAACTGATGCCAAGTAAAATCGGCGGAATGTTACTCGCTTTCATGTTACGATATGATCAACTTCGTTGATAATCACCTCAACAGGAAAAAATGCTTCAAATGTAAACAAATCCTCCTCTTGTTGATAACCAATATTTAAAAGGATATTGCATAGCATTTATTTTTCGCTGGTCTTCCTTTGATGGTTTTAAATAATTCATAGTTATAAATGTGACGTTCTTGTGTATTTTTGGCAGTGGGAAAAGAGGCGATAAACTTGCGGTAGGATTTTCGTTTTTTAAAGCCAAATTTTTATGCCGCTTTAAATGTCAAGCTCCTGACGACCCTGCATAGCTAGTCGACTTCAATTATTAATCTCGGACCATTTTTAATGTCTTGAAATTAACTTTGTTTAAAGAGCTTATCAAAATCAGAACCAATTATGAAATGTTAAATATCTCGAATGTTGCATAAATTTACATATAAATAGGCAAATATCTTGTGTTAACCCTTTTGTTAACATAGGAAAGAACTGATAAGAGGGAGGACTAGTGGATTCTGAGCAATATCAAAATCATAGCGGTCGAAAGGCCAAAGATGATTATTGATTGTCAATCACTCGCCCACAAAATTAATATGGCATGTAGAGAAAATCTGTGAATTTTAAGAGAAGCCTGGAACTGAAACTACTAAGAAATAAGAAATATAGCCAATTTCATCTGTATGTAACGCAGGCTACGAACAGAAGTGATTCGAGCATCATGAACATTCGTAACCTTGTTTATTTAATAAATGGCTCAGTTTATTGGTTCATTAGTAAGCCAGGTATGGTTATTTGGTTTTATTACTTTTTGGTATAAAAACCTGCGCTTGAATCCTGAGCAGTGACCTGTATTGTCTTCCTTCAGTAGGTTATCACAGTATTTGAGTCCAAGAACCTTAGGCGGATAATTTGCTTTTGAAAACAAATTACATTTTTCAGGCCTGTCTTATATTCGTGATAAAAACTTATTCCCTTGGTCAATATATGCTTATTTACAAGATTATTTATTCTCAAGTGTCGCGTTGGTATTTCCAGCTCAATATATATTAGAAGCAAAAAAAAAAAAAAAAGTGTTGTCTGGTGTTAAAAATCCTATAAAAATTTTATTATAAGGTAAACTAAATCAAGCTGCCTTTTTTTTTTTTACAAGGTGGCCAACATCCTAAACAAGCAATCTGACCTCTTCGATTTCAGAGTGTCCTAGAAAGGTTACTTTGCAAGCCTTCTCAATCTGTCGCCCTCACCTTTTTTTCTTCCTTTTTTTCTACAGTGTAACCCTATGAAGTCCCCCTACAAAATATTTCCTTAAGATTCCTTCTCAGTCTTCACGATTTTAGAGATATAGTAGTAGCTTATCCTACGAATTCAGTTTCCCTGGGCCGCTTACACTAAGTCAGGGAGAGAGAGAGAGAGAGAGAGAGAGAGAGAGAGAGAGAGAGAAGGAAACCTTAAAAAATATAATCATTTAATAGTAGTTGTTGAGCTACGGCAGGGATAAAATTTCCTAAGGAATATGAACATTTATCTTGAATAAAAACAAATAGCACCCCCGATTTCACAAAAAGCAATCTACCGTATTTTGAAGAATGAAAAGGAAACGAATTATATGGACGATAGGATATATAATCGAGGTAACTTTTCATTCAAAGGAGAAAAACACGGGCACCTATTTATAACAATACTATCAACAGCCTATATGAAAAAATTAAAACTCGCCATTCTAAACAGAATTTAGGCAAGTAAAATTAAAGCTGGTAGAAAAATGGGGGGAAGGATAGGCTAATAAATGAGATAAAACATTCTTATTCAAAAACAATGCTAAATGTTGCAAATCTACTTGGAGAGTGTAAATAATCTTAAAAAGAAAGATAAGAGGTTCGGAGATGGGATGGGTTGAGAGATGAAAGGGAATCTGAGACGTTTTGAAAAATGAGGCGTTTTGGAAAGTGAGGCGATTTGGAAATGAGGGGATTTGGGCGTTTTCCATACAAGGCCCATCCCAGAACTACCCCCCCATCGTCCAGGAAGCCAATGTTCTTTTAATCAAGTGCAGACGAATAATAATAATAATAATAATAAGGAAAATGAAAGTCTAGGCGTTCTACAGCGTTCCTCGTGAAAATGGGGAAAATGAGCACAATCATTCATCTTTCCCAAACAAAAACCGGGCAGGAATGGGCTTAACCCTTTCTCAAACAGGGAACCATACACAGCCCGAAATGAAAAGTTGGGGGACCTCTATTTAGAGTTGCCAAAGGTTATTCTTTCCAAAGCATTGAAAATTTGTTTCTCTTTATTTTTTCTTATTTTCTTCTTTTTTCAGTATTGACTCTTGGTGGTTCACCCGTGAACCGACTTGCAGCAGAGAGAACAGACCTTTCACCTTGTTGTTCCTCTCTCTCTCTCTCTCTCTCTCTCTCTCTCTCTCTCTCTCTCTCTCTATTTTATGTTTTCATTCTTTCCATTTGAAATTTGCATCTCTCTTCACACATGCAGTCTACTTTCTTCAACATTCAGTCAGTCAGTTTTTTTATGTGTGAAAATACATTTACATATATATATATATATATATATATATATATATATATATATATATATATATATATATATATATATATATATATATATATATATATATATATATATATATATATATATATATATATATATATATATAATATATATAATATATATATACATATATATATATAAATTTATATATATACATTATATATATATATATATATATATATATATATATATATACATGTGCATATATACTAACTTAGAAGAATTTTAACTTTTAAAAAAATCATGTACAGGACCAAGTCGGGAGAAAGTAAACAGAGTTCAATAAAAAAAAAAGTAACAGCAGCATGTTGTTGTTAAATTTTTCTTGTTTATTGGGAGAACTATTAATTTTCATGCCCATAAATGTTTCACCCTGTTGTAAATTATTTCCGTTGTAGAAAATATATTAAAATAAAAAAAAAACTAAAATTAAAACCGATGTCGGGTACATGAAATTCCATGAAGCCCTCCTGGTGGGGAGTTATCACATTCCCATTAGAGTCGACCATAAATATTCCTTTCAAATGAAAGCCAACATCGTAGAAAGTGGTGTTATTAAATATTTCAGAAATTACTTGATCACTGTGTATACAGCACACAATTATCAAAACAGCAGTTTTGCAGCAAATCTGGAATTCCATCAGAAAATATTCTGTCAAACGCTTGACGAAATTTCAAAGAAAATCCATCATTATCAAGGCGATAAAATAAAACAAATGCACTGCGTCAAGGGTTTGTACACCTACGCCCATGCAGACACACTTAACCTGTAACTTTGAATAGTTTGAATAGTAAGAAGCTTAACATGGATCTGATATTTCACATGAAACGATAAGCTCAAATCCTGATAACTCTCAGGTTTTCACGTAGACAATTACCGTTTTGAGACAGGAAAGCAATTTATATTTTTCATTGCTTGAAATCTTCTTGGTAAATGCTATTAAGCGCGGCAACATTTATCTTTGACTACTAATTAAACCTGTAAAAAAAATGGTGTTGTTCTTGGGTCATATATATATATATATATATATATATATATATATATATATATACCTATATATATATATATATATATATATAATGTATGTATATATATTATTATTGTGTGTATGGTCACCATCTGTCTTTTCTCCTAAGAGGATTGACACTTGAAGGAGAGTGTCTTCCGGTTTTCAGCAAGTTGCTAACCCCATACTCTTTCTTTGACCGCAGCTGACGCTAGTACCTATTCAGGTTGGTGAGCGGCCGATGAGAATGAAACTACGGAACAGCCTAATTCGAGCCAAGTGTGCTGCCACTGAGTTAGGTAAATGCAGGACCCACTTAGAGGTTATCACCCTACTCGTTTTTGCCTTAAGGGCCATACACACGATCAGTATTACTGTCATTAAAAATACTGTCATTATTTGGGTACTGTCAGTACACTAAACACACGTTCAGCATTTATTACTGAGTGAAGTGTCAGTACATTCAGTGACCGACATCGAGAGGTTGTCGCTATGGCGTTCTAGTAAAATGGGGAATAAAGAGAAAGCATGTATTGCTATTATTTTGGCTTTCTCGTCAAAGAGAAAACGGAACCGCAAAAAAGTGAGTCAAAGACTAGCTTGCAAAACGTAAGAATTACACTAATTTAAGCCTGTTAAATGAGATAAAAACTACGGATATGGAAGACTTTGCACGTTATTTGCGGATGGACGAAATCAGTTACAACAAACTTTTAGGGATTTTGAGACCATATATAACCAAGAAGAATACAGTTATGAGGGAAAGCATATCTGCCAATGAAAGACTGGCTATTACTCTCCGTTATCTGACAACTCTTTTCCGACCTACGTTATTCAGGGGTCATGGGAAGTCAACAATCAACGGAATAGTACATGAAGCATGTGAAGCTATAATTACTGTCCTCAAGGATTACATCGTGATAAAGTAAGCATGAATAGGGTATTGATTCAGCATATTGTAGACATTATTTATTTAATGGTAATACATTTCATTAATTATCATTGCCCCTTCACCTAGAAAGTCATGGAAATATTGAGTCAATGGTTGTATGCTTGCGTCGTGGTTGTTTCCTGCCATTGTAACGACCACAGCAACTTGGATAGTACTGATGGGAATGACAATTACATAAACGCACCATCAGTAATATAAGGTCCGCCCAAATACTGATGACTGGATTTTCGAAGTCCGGTAACCACCATTTTTGTGGTGCTGATGGTTTTTAGTATGACACACACACCGTCAGTATTGCGACGGTACACAAGAAAATGACAGTAATACTGATCGTGTGTACGGCCCTTTAGAGGTGCTGGCCTCTGAAGTTATTAGAATCCTGATTCTCAGAAAATCGTAGAGGACTTAGATGACAGGCGTATGTCCTTCTCCATCGAGACTGCGATTCACCATTCCTACCTAAATACCAGGTATATAGTTCACGCAATATGACTGAACAAAATATGCCTATGAGTTCCGAGTCGCTTGGTTATCGAACAAGGACCTTTGGCCGGTGAGTTGAACCACGTGATCACTGGACCACGAAAGCGAGAAAGGTCTGGAGGGACGAGGAAAATAAAGGATATGAGAAAGGGCCGGTTGTGAGTTGATAAGACAAATATGTAATAAAAAAAAAATGAAAACAGCCTTCGTTAAGGCCAGCTGAATGTTTAAATTGAACGAAAGAGTCGAAAACTCTTTCATACGGAGTTCAAAATTGCGCTTTCGTCATGATACCTACAGTATTTAATGTGCGGTTCAAAATTAAAAGTTTCATAATTCATGTTACTTCACGTGGAGTTCAGGATTGTATTTTTGCCAGACACCTAATATTTTCGTTTGAGCCATTGCCTCTTAAACCAGGCACCTAAGATTTGTTGAAAGTTTCTTAGCATTAAATTTTGGGATGAAGTTTCTTGTCTTATGATTCCGCATATGATCAGGGAGTTTACGAACTAAATTTGTTGGGCTTTATTAATGGTATCCCACCTAAGCATTAACCAAGCCCGATAATGCCCATGAGTAGCGTATCTCAGTTTATTCACGATAAGTTAACCTTCGACCCACTTTTACAGACCTCATAACTTTAGTCATTATACATATTTGTACACATTGCAACCATGCACTTCCTACCATTTCAGACACTCTTCAGTATCCAGACGCTACCCCTATCAGTCATCAACCTATCAAATTTCGTTATAGGCCTAATTCTCAATCTATATGGGCGTTTTGCCCTGTTCACAAAATTGACCTCAGTCGAAATACCAAAAGGTAGATCAACGTTTCCGCCATCGCTTCGATGCCTTAAACTTCCCTATAAATGCAGTAATTAGGTATTAATAATACCCATTGGTAACTAAGTGTCGAATCATACATGTACTGATCTCTACCCCTGTTTTGTCATCGGCAAGTCACACCAAGCTTAGTGTCAGCAATTCGCTACAGCAATTCCCTCTTGGAAATTTCAAATCTGGAGCGGATTTTTCACCCCAAAGGCTGATTCTGCCGAAATGCACTAATAATATTCGAAAATGGGGAAAGTGGAACACAAAACTGCAGGTTATTGAGCGATGTCCCCTCGAGAAGGCCGTCCTTTCAAGTGGTATTAAAACAGTGTTATAGTCTGTCGTCTGCGTACACGTAGGATGCCATAAGCTCCTTAAGGAAGGATTTCAAGAGCTGAGGGACTTTGGGAAGGAGATGGGGGAGGGGGAGACGAGGGGAGGGGGAGAATGGATGGGTGTGTCTAAGAGAGTGGAATGCTCCTGAATCATCAAGGAGACTGCACGGGCTACATTCAGATCCAAGAACCCGTGATGAAGTGTCGTGGGAACTGAGTACAACCGAGTAATTCTGGGCTTCTTGAATTTTATGAAATAATTTGATGCTGGAGAAGACGCATGCGGTTTTCAGTGAGTTTCGGGTTAAACATCTTATTCGTACTTGCATGGGTACAGAAATGTGAGTATAATGAATGTTACGAATGGCATTCCCACGCTCTTCTAGTAAACACGCAGTTCCCCTTTTTCTTCTCTGAAATTCTCTAAAAACAGTGTTTTTCTCCCCACGCCTTTTCCCTTAATTGCTTCCATTATCGCATTTCTTCACAACTGGAAGATTTCGACTCTAACCGAATAGGAAATATAAGACGCTTCCTTTGATGAACTTATCTGTAAATTTAAAGTAAGGGATATGTTCAGCATTCGTTGTCTTACCAATATATCTCGTTAATTTTTCGTCACATATGGCGAAAAAAAATAATAAAGGTAAGACAGTAGAGAAGAAAAAGAAAAAGAACACGCAAGGGGACAGTCATACAGCAAAGAGAGGGGCGAAAACATTTGTTGGATGAACGAGAAGGTAAACAAGAATTGCAAACAGCAAATATCAACAGACAACGAGACAATTAGGTCAGTATAAACAGTCAAACACACGGGGGTCAATATAACGGCAGAAAAGTCACAAGAAGACAAAGGATCGGTAGATGAACAGATGAAAGAACAACAGAGAGAACTGATTTCGCAAAGGGAAAAGTGTGAGTGTGTCAAGGGATATGGAACAGAAGCTCAACCTGAGGGATATGAATATGAAAGGGGGCAAAGCGGAAATGGTACAAAGGGAAAAATATAGGCGGCGAGAGAGAGAGAAGGAGAACAACTGAAACGCAGAGGAAAACTGAGAATAGCAAAAAGACGCCCTCAAGTTAGTTGAAAGGGTCAAACGAACAGTTTCTGAAGTTGTCACGAATACCAGGATGACACTTCAAAAGGGGAGACCAAAAGGTTGCACGAATCGAGAACGACGCAGAGCGCAAACAATGAAAACGTGAGAGAAAACTAAATAAAAGTAACGTACATTCGTTAACTCTTCACACTTCCGGTGCAAACTGACCTGCGATTATCTTGACACTCTCTCTCTCTCTCTCTCTCTCTCTCTCTCTCTCTCTCTCTCTCTCTCTCTCTCTCTCTGTTGAAATGTCAATGTGCTCATACCGAGAGAACACAATGTAGCCATTTCAGGCTCTCAAAGTAACACTGGAGATAAAAATGCATTCCACCAAATAGTTTTCTTAAACTCAAGTGTACTTGTGTGTAATTAATTCTATAAAAAATGAATAGGTAATAAAGATATTCCACCCACACGTTTACACACATGCATACACAGACAAACACCCTCGCCCACACTGGGTCACACACGCACATAAAAGTCAACACACACATCTTCGCCTAAACACACATACAAGCACGAACAAACACAATCACATTCACACACGCCCACACACAAAAACATCCTTGGACAAGTACTAGACAGCCCTGTATCTATGCTACGATGGCCTCCTGGGTGCATCCACGCGACTGACTGAGCCAGCCAGTGGGAGTCTTCAGTCTACTCTTGGGTACAGGCACACTTCGTGGTGCAAACCCAGCCACTGATATTTCGTCGATCACTAGGAAATATCTTTCTATGCAGTGAGCAAGGGCTTTTAATTACTCTATAATAATGTGAGCTGCACGCTTATTAAGTGAAAGAAAAGATTGAGGCCTACATTTTCTACAAGGAAAAACTACTGATATTGTGCTTGATTTTGTTAAACTCCAGTTTTTCTGTTTTGTTTGCTAAAACGCAATGGGGTTCTTTGCAGAAAGAAATGCTAAAACAAAACAATAGTTATTATGGTGATATTTTCAACTTGAAATTATAGGAAAAAACAAATTCTCATGCAATTTCTTTTAACCATTCTGTTATGCTGAGTTAACGATGTGCCACCACACCACACTTTTACAATAACAGTCCTTCTAACAGCAATAATGACTACCACTAGCATCACAATATATCAATACCTGGAAATTTCGGCGTTAATACAAAGAAATTAACTTTTTACTCATTCTGAAAGTGATACTCCCGTAATTACAATTAAATTCAACTTGCCAAACAGAGCAACAATGAAAGCTTTATAGCTTCTGAATGATGCTTAATTCAGTATCTGTAAGCTGTGAGCATGCATATTTCAACAAATAAACATGCAGACTCACACACAAGCACAAACATCCACACAAATTATAAAAAATAAATAAATATATGTATATATATGTGTGTGTGCGTGCATATATATATATATATATATATATATATATATATATATATATATTATGTCTGTGTTAACTCATATGTTAAGAGCACTTCATCTCATCATTACCTGTTATTAATATTATAAACAAGAGAGGTGCCATTGGCTTTCAGGAATACAGTTTGACACTTTCCTTCTTAATAGTGTCAAAATAATCTAGCATCCGCTGCCTTAATCGGATTACCTAAGAATTATAAGAATAACAAAGGCTAGCAGGGTGAGAGGGAGACAGACAGACAGATATGCTAAACTATGTTTTACCTGACTGAGGAAAGAAAAGTTAAATTTACAAAAGACAAAGATTCGTTAACGAACAAATTTTGTGCCTATTTTCATCATATTTGTTATTTTCCTTTTATATAAACTTCAGTACATCAACCCCTACTATACGGCTTATCACACGAGACTGTTGTCCTTGATCAGGAAGTTACAGAGACAGAAAAGATGGTAAATCAGCTAATTACGAACAAGAAATATACATAGAAAACGGAGATCTCTCAAAGACAGAATAACAAGTGCTGTTCAAGCGTTGATATGTAACACTTCGTCTCACTGCTCGTTTTAAAATCATCGTACCTATGGCAACCGACACTATTAGGTAAGTTTATGTTAAGCTCAACTTAGCTCTTTTATATCCTTTCCTTTCGTGAGATAGTTTAAAACAAGTTTTTCTCTCGTATGGACGCTAACAAGGTAAAATATGCATACAAGTTCGATTTCAAAAGTGGATTTTGGTTTTCTTTAAACACTTTTGTCCCACAGTTTTGAAAGTTAAGGTGAAATGAGAAGCATTTTTCAGAAGTTTGACTGACTAGTAATTAACACTAAATACAGTCTATGTGTGCAGTTGTTCTGAAATTTTTTTCGACGGGAGGCTTATGCATTTAAAGTATTAATGTGATCTTGATTGTTGTATTGTCTTTTTCTCTCAGGCCACTCCATAGCAAGGGGAAGGTTTAATGTTCGTGTGTGTGGTGTGTGTGCATATATATATATATATATATATATATATATATATATATATATATATATATATATATTGTATATACAGTATATATTATTACGTATAATGCTTACATATATACATATATATAAGTATATCTAACCACCTATCTATCTATCTATCTATCTATATACAGTATATATATATATATATATATATATATATATATATATATATATATATATATATATATATATATATATATGTATATTATATATATATATATATATATATATATATATATATATATATATATGTATATATATATATATATATATATATATATATATATATATATATATATATCAAATGATCAGTTTGATACTGAAATTAATTTTGGATAACTGATCACAAACGAAAGATGACTTTGGATTGAATTATACCTTCTAAAATTTCAGTCAAATTCTGTTGGGACTACTGTACAACCCTCTTCATTACGTATGCGTCACAATGTTCTTCCAACAAGATCTTTCAATTCAGTGCTAGCCACTTGGTTTTAAAGGTGTACAGATGAACAACAAAATCTATTTTGTTTCACAAGCAAATGCCTCTTCGTCATGTAGACTACAGACCCACTCGACTTTATGCTAGCATGGACCCTTACATAAAGAAGGTCCGTAACTATCATTATGTGTTAAAGGGAATAAGGGGTCTGGTGTGGACCATTGGACTCGATCGAACGTTATCTGAATATGTGATCCTGTCTACATTAGTAATATAACAGCAGTGTCGCTGCAATGGCAAGATTAATGATTAAGCTTTTTCTATGAATAATTTGTAATTTCATTGAAATTCACAACACTAATTGCCCTGAAGACAATGGGATTGTTTAGAAGAGTAACATTAAAATTTGTTAAAAATGCAATATCTGCAATGAGAGATATTGCAGCTATTAACAAATTTTAATGTTAACTCTTCTAAACAATCTCATTGTCTGCAGGGCAATCAGCGTTGGCTCTTATGATCACTTCCACCCTCGGTAAAATGTGACGTCACAATCTCATCTACCTCTTGTAAAAGGATACGCATTAAAGGTAGTCATTATTTCGACCAATCACTTTCGCACAACGATGAACAAAAAGTCTCATGGGTTTAATCAAGCCCCATCTTGACGAGCAAGTATCATTTGCTTTTTATACGAGCTGCGTACCCTGTAGACTGACATTCTCATTTTTTTTTCTCTCAGAGGATATTGATACCATTTCAGGCCACAAAATGAAGTGTGATGCCTTGTGAAACCAATTTTATATCGTATTAATTACCCGAACAATAGTTCTTGGAAGAGGTCTTACACTTAGAGCATTCGACTTCCACTATCATGAATTAACGACAGGAATAATTATGTACGGGAAGGAGGATGTCATTAAAATAACTGTTACGACGAGATGTTATAAAACTTTCAGCATTTGGAACCGTTTTCCTGTTCGTAGACCAGGTTTTTGTGACGGAAAGCATTCAATTCTAATATAGGGCAACTTATTTTACTGTGCCTTTAAAACATATCTTTGATCACTTTAGGCTGCGCAGTTGGGACAGTAACTGAGACACCCTCAAAAGTGTTCCTAAACGGTTAGATAAAGATTTCATTGGATGTAAAGCTAACTTAAGATAATTAAAACTGAATTATAATGCCCGGTAAGTAGAAAAGTTCTATTAGATTTTTCAGTATATAACTTTTTACATACGACATTAAGAGTTAATTTTGACAGTTACAGCATCGTTCAGTTCTAATAAGTCTCTTTTGGCAAAAACAAGAATAGACTCAAGTTATGGGTATTCATTGTTTTCGCAACACTGTGGAAATTTTGAAATATAATCCCTGACACAACTACTGTCAAAATAGACCGCATGCAAACTACTCCTTTTTCCATTTTCTCCCCACTTTATTTAACGTTAGGATAATTTGTATAGTAACCCCCAATACCGTTTTCTATGTTGTTAACAAAAAATTTAGGACGTTCACGAAGAATTTATAGTAGTTGTTGTAATAGACCTTGTGACAGTGAACGATGAAATGAATATAAGTAAGAAATTGACAGTGGGTGAGGGCAAATTTTAGACAGAGAAAATAAAAAAGAAACTATTCCAGAACAGATGAAAGAAGCCTCTCAATGTTTGCACCAAGGTCTAGACCTTGTTTGCCAAAGTTGTGGAAAGTAAAATGAATGGAAAAATAAGCATATACAACTAATGACAACTGCTATCACACATTTCCATCGGTTCTCCTAAGTGCATCTATAGTGACATAAATAATACAGGCAATTTATGATCGCCATCATCACCATTATCGTCTCCAACTCCTTGTTACATAAAATGGCCTCTGTAACATTCCGCATTCATGTCTTTCCTATGCTTTATCTTCTACATCTACATACCTCCACGCCCAGCCAGCCTTCCTGTCCATAGCTCTGATCCAAGTCGGTCTGAGTCTTCCATCTCCTCTGATGCCCACGGGAGACCAACTGGCCCCATCACGTACTATTCTCTAAGGGTTGTGCCAAGAACATAACCATCTCCATTTCCCTTCCATCACGTTCTTATCTACATTTGGAACTTCCGTAATCTCCCATACGGTATATCTAACTCAACCCTCAGCTATATTCTTAGAACAACAAAATCTTTTAGATAATGTTTCACTGTCAGACCATGACTCGTGTCCGAATGCCAATATATATTGTGGTAGACTCATCCGTAATCTTACCTCCGTAACCAATTTCAATTTATTTGATTCCCAATTTCTATCCAGAATGCTCATAATTTTATTTACCTTTTGAGGTCATCCACTAAACTCCAACTCAACAGAACCTTTACTTGATAAGTTGATATCATTGTTCTTAAATATTTGAAAGACTCAACCTCATTAATCCTTTCTCCACTAAATGTTATTGCATCTTTTAAGCATACTTCGTCTTCATTACTTCTGTTTTTCTCAGATTTATTTTCAGTGCGATGTCTAAGATATATAAAGCATTCTATTAAGCAGCCTTTGTACATTTTGTGCTGTTTTGCTAATTAAAACAGCGACATCTGCACTTTCAAAATTTACACAGTTTTTACGTTACTTCAGTCTAATAAACCTTCCCTTCCATCTCCGACCACCTTTTTCATTATAAAATCTACGATAAGGGTAAACAGCAAAGGTATAATAACAAAGCAATTTATGTCTCCAAAATTTTGTTGCCGAGTCATAAGCTTATAAAACGACCAAGATATTTAATAAATTATGATTATATAGGTCGATGAACCGCCATTTCAAAGGAATTAACGTTATCTTTTTTTTTCTTGTTTATGTTAGTCTGTAAAATGACAAAAAAAACGCTTCAGGTCACAGCCCAAGGGTGCTCTTAAAATTTAGAGCGTAAAATGATAATTATCACTTTAGAAATCAGGAGAGTCTTATACAGCGTAAAAATAAAGACTCATATTGTGCGTTTGAACGTAAAAAAAATCAAAATTTATCTTTGGTATAAATTTCTCTGAAAAAATACTCCGTGTGTGTGTGTGTTTCTTAGTTTCAAGATGTTCAAATTGTGGTTAAAATATGAACACTAGCATTTAGCTTCACGATCAAATACGTAAAGCGTTTATAATGAAACTTCATTTGCATGATGTAAATATGTTTATATACGAAACTGCATAACAACAATTACTTTAATATAGGTCATCGATGATATACCGCAATATATATTATCTATAATATATACATATATATATATATATATATATATATATATATTATATATATATATATATGTGTGTGATAGTGACATGTATATATATATATATATATATATATATATATATATATATATATATATATATATATATATATATATATATATATATATATATATATATATATATATATATCAACAATTTAGCACTGATATCAATATCTAGTTCACTAAATCTTGTGAATAATTTTCACCTAAGTGGAATTATAATTAAAGACTGCTTCTGCGTCGGCCAGGATTCGAACCGTGGCCTGGTTTAGAAAGAACTATAGACAATGACTTTCACTTGGATGTAAGTTTTTCCGAAAGTTTAGTGAAATACATATTAACGGTATTTGTGACCTAATATGTGTTAACGTAAAAACTCGCGTGTGTAACTGACAATAAATTACACACACACACATATATATATGTACTCGTATATATTATACAAATATATGCATATACATGCATATATATATACATTTATATTACATGTATACATATATATATGCATATATATATATGTATATAATATATTTGTTTGTATGCGAATATGTATGTGAATATGCAAACAGAGGGCAGATAAAGTGGAAGACAAAATGGAATGATCAAAAATGAAATATTCACAAATGACGTAACATTACTTCAACTCCTTGTTGTCCGGGCATATGAGTCATGGTGCGGCATTATGTACTTAGTTCATTCTCGACAGTTATTAACTGTAGGCATACACTTGCGCTAGATAACCGTCTGGCTCTAATAAGTGAATCCATAATTAAATGTTTCTGTAGCGCAATTTTATTTTCACTTAAAAGATGACCTCATTAACACCATAGCCTCTGGTACAAATGAAATATTTTGTTGAGTCTATCAGGTATAGCAAAACATGTATTACTAAAAGTATTCCATTTTGCTGATGACATGCCCGTCAACTTTTTTCATGAGATTCAGTTAATTCGTCGAATGAGTTTTTTGGGTCTGCGAAATCTCACAGGGTAAAACGCAATGTACTCATATCTATTTACTTATTTTATTTAAGATTTCCAGTGCCACTGCAAGCGTAAGGTCAGGACGATGGTCTGTGCAAAATGTAGGCTGGGGTACATCTGCTCTCGCCACTGGCAATACAAAGCACGCAGAGTGAAGATACATTTGTCCGAGCTCAAGGAAGGTACGCAACGTCCTTTGAATCCGGACGATAGTCAACGGGCAATCCAGCCCAGGCAAGGTCTCTCACCAGTCCCCTACAGAGTGCGCGGAAAGGAGATGCCTTTTGTCCGGCGGTATATACCATTCCGACCATACCTTATACAACCGTCATTCTTGCATTATGGGTACTAGTCTACAGATTTCCATGGAAGTCCAGCAAAGCAATAAACAAAAGAGTGTATTATTTTTTTATCGAAATTAGTAATCATGTCATCCCCGTAACTTTTGTTTTTGCTTGATGAGGGCATGAAATGGTATTGCAATATCTGTTACGACCGAGTATTGAAGGCAATGCATATACATTCGGTAGTATTTCTATTCCATAAACAAAGTAATCGTTCGCTTATGTGATTTGCCTGTCGTTAAACTTTACAGGAGGCTGTCAGTACTACAGAATACATTTGCATACCTTGAGAACTCGCGTCAATAAAATATTTCGTGCCGTATCTTGCCCTCATCGGGCAAAACAAATTCGTTACTGGAATCACAAAACTGAAAACCGGGATCACACACACACACACACACACATATATATATATATACATATATGTATGACCCTCCGTGGAAGTCCCCTTTATGAATCCATTTCAGACGCCGTCAGACAGAAGGTATTGAACAAAATTTAAACCATGCGTTTACTGATTCAGGAAATCTATAGCGGTTAAAAAAAAAAAGATAATAGTGATGTATGGCAAATATGACATTACATTCTCATAACCTCCTGAAAAACGATTCCCGTCAGTTATTTTTTGAACAATGCCTTAAGCTCAATGTTGAAAAGGAAATTAACTTTTCATCAGGTCATCATTAAAAATATATCTCCTCTAGGCACTAGAATAACATTTAACTCTATTCTCAGGTTTCACATACAGCCAGATAAACATCATCTACCTGCAACAAGTTTAAAAACTTACAATATATAATGAAAATTTGGCCACAAAATGACACTGTAGCATTCCAGCCATTCAACCTCAAGTTGATAAAGAGAGGGTTGGGTGACTGGAAAGCGTGTGGAAGAAGGAAATGGGAACAGAGGTGACAATAAGTCTAAAGCGTTGTTGGGTTAAGGGGCCGGGGAGACCTTATAGGCAACCTCTAGTAAAGGCTACAGCGCACCATGTGATAACCCCCATCCCCACCACCACCCCAACTCACCCACTGGAATAATATATAAGTAGCTGTTGACGGAAATTTAAGCACAATGTTTAACTAAGGGAAAATTTATCTGTTTTATGGGATGAAGCTTGAGTCCTGAAGCGCCACATATATCTTTGCTAGGAACCTTTCGACAACAGACGTTATAATGCTCCTCGCAAATAAAACTCCTGTCACCGAATTCACCAAGTTCAAACGTTGAATAGCTTGGGTCGATAAGGGTACTATCAACCCAAGGAAAAAGACAGTCGCTTAAATACAAACCTAAAACTGAAATGAAAATTCTTGTAGGGAAAAAACAATAAATTCTTCATTGTCACTAATCCTTGGGAACTCATCATTCTTTACAGTAAGATTCCTTTTGGCAACAGCTGGAATGGTTTAAGAGGGGATCAATGTATGCATGAAATGCAGGAACATGGTCCAAGCACTAGTACCATAAGGGTCATTCTGCGCCTTGTATGACGAAGTGGGATGAGTTAACAGCTGTACTCACAGTATGAATGAGATTAATTCCTTGATAAAGCATTCTGCTCTAAATTGTCCATTGCATCATGTCATAATATTAAATATGCTTTTAATAGTAGCTGTTGCCAGGAAAGATACCCTACCATAAGTGCGTTAACATAACGGACTTCATATCAATTTTCTTCCTATAAGTATTTCGCTAATTTTAATCGACAGTCATAAGAACGTTTATTAAGAAATTAAAGCAAGTCATTCACAACACTCCAAACAGTTTTGCGAAGCCCTGTGAATATAAAATGACCTGAAAATATTACAGACGATACTATATGGGAGAGCATAAATGATTGTAATGAGGGTGTTTCTGGTATCATTATGTGACTTTGTAAACAGAAATAAGTCTAAAGGAGATATTTCTTATACTGAGTGACAGTATCAATAATACTAAGAACCTTATCTAGAACGGATAAATTTCTGAGAACTTTTGGGTTACTGGCTTTTGATCAAGATTATTTTTATCAAAAATTAGCAAAATACATTTTTATCAGCGACAATGATCTTATTATGACGTCTTTGGGTGGAGATAAAATGGACTTCAAACTCAATTGAGTTTCTAATTATTGCCGTTACGCAATCATTCATCAATTAATTTGCCTCTTAGAATTAAACTCTTATTAAATTCAAGTGCGTGGTTAGCGAGAATTGTCGAGGCTAACGAGATATCGTGCTGCACTGTGAGTCATATGCTTTATCAACGAGTTGGCGATGTTTGCAATTATGACCTCAGGAATTATTATCACTTCTTCAGTTCTTTTCACCCTCTCTGCTTACACACACACACACACACACACCCACTCACACAAACACACACACACATATATTTGTGTATATATATACATATATATACATATATATATATATATATTGATATATACATATATAATATTAACATATATGTAAATATATTATATGTATGTGTTTATATATGTATATATATATATATATATATATATATATATATATATATATATATATATATACTGTATATTCAAAGGAAGAGAGGAAGAATCCTGTAGTTTGCCCTGTAGTTTTGTCTAAGAGATGGCTAATATATATATATATATATATATATATATATATATATATATATATATATATATACTGTATATATATATGTATGTATGTATATAAGCATGTATATATGTATAAAAGGAAGAAGGAGAAACCTGCAGTTCGTTTAAGAAATGGCCATATGCAAGTCTGTCAACAGGCCAAGGCAATACAAAGGGCTGCACCCACTAACATTAACAACCTAACCAATGATAAACAATTGTATCACTGTATGCAAGGCATGTATAGAATCAATAAGCATTATCTTTAAAATGGCGCGGTTTTCTGGGACCTCGTAATTGAACTCAATGCTAATTATAGAATTTGGAACTGTACGTTGCTGCCCACGAAACACAGCAATTATGATACCCCAAAAATAGAAGGCTTTATATTTCAGACTGGTTGAGTTTCCCAGACACTTCAAGACCTGAAGAACAATAAAGGTACGTGTTAGTAAGATCGATGGTCTCAACAACGAGCATGCAGTTATTCAAAACATAACAATGGAAAATAGTTAATTGCGCGTCTTAGAATCTCGTATAGGCCGATTGTCTGACCTTAATCAATTAGACTATTTTGAATTCAGTTTAATTATAGGAATCCAAATTCTAGAACCACAATTTATTCACTTAAAATTTCTGGGCACTTCTTCTGGCTACTTAAAAATGATTGATCATTATTCCCAAGTCTTAACATAGTTTCATTATGACCTCACTTCATTACGAGCGTTTTTCTTATCCATTCAACTAGTGATAATCACATAAAATTATCTACTCTAACACAATCTTGTTGATACTCCAACTAAAAGCACATAAGAACAGAATACAAAGAAATATCGAATTAAGGCCAAAGGCCAAGCGCAGTACAAAGGTTTGAAGGGAGGAAAACCTCGCACTTGCACTATGAATCAACTGTTAAGAGAGGGTGGAACGTAAGGTGGAAGAAAGAGAATATGAACTGAGATACAGTGGAAGAAATGAAAGGGGTTGTGGCAAGGGGCCGAAGGGAAGCTGCGAAGATTGACGGCACCACCCCCTACGGGGAAAAGTACCAGCAATCATACATACCGGAAGTTGAAATCAAAATACACATTAATCATGTGACTCTTAGTAACAGTTAATGGTAACATTGCTCATATGGAAGGCGTACTGACTTTAGTTCTTCCAGAAAAACATTATAGTGCATAATGCACTTGGTAAATAACACCAAAAATGGGAGGGTTTATAATTGTCCTTATTTCTATGACTTTTAACTGATTTCAGCAAACTTCTGAAGTTTTTGGGGAGCATTCCAGAGAACTATCTTTTTTCTATTTCTAGCGTGAATTTGATAGACGGGACTTCTTCACTCAACTTTTCTAAGAGGTTATTTATTTCTACTTCGTCATATGCAATAGTCAGAATGTCATCTACGTAACGAAGCCATATTATAGGTATCTGAACAATCTTACGAATATCATTCTTTTATTAATCCATATCTTAGGAACCTTAGAAATATAATTAATTTTTTTAAAACCTATTTGAGAGAACTGGTGACAGAGGGTTACCCATTGCCATAGAATGAAATGGAATATAAAATTTAGGCCAAAAGACAAGTGCTGGGGCCTATGAGGTCATTCAGCACTGAAAAGGAAATTGTGGGTAAAAAGGTTTTAAAGTCCCGCAGTTGCAGTATGAAACAATTATTAGGAGAGGGTGGAAAATAAGAAGGAAGAACGAGTACGAATGGAGGTACAGTAAAAGAAATGAAAGGGGTTGCCGCTAGGGACCGAAGGGACGCTGCAAAGAACCTTATGTAATGCCTACAGTGACCACGTAGGGTGCACTGACGGCACTAGTCCATACGGGGACCCATTGCCATACCAAACATTAGTGTTTAAAATATGTAAATAAAATGAACTTACAATAAATAATAGTTCAGTTAATTCCGGAATTTGAGTGACTGTTACTGGTAAATCTAATACGCTTATTCACTTACCAGGTATTCCAGAAACTTTTATGAATAAGGAACTTCATTGAACTCGCCAGACAAGAGTCAAGAGTGATCGTGACGCAGCTCAGTTTTTCTGTTATGTCTAATGAATTAACCAAGTGGGTGCCTAAAATAGTTCATAACAACGGTTACAGGAATTTTACAAAATGCTTTGAAGTTTTATACGAGACAGCCAACAAAGCTCATTATGTGCCTCAAGGGATAATTTTCTATAAGCGCTTTAACAGGTCCAATAGATATGATAACGTTGGAGAATTACTTAAAAATAGAATAAAAATGCTTATATTATTTTTTAGGACCATTCTTAAAGCACTAGTAAATAACCTAATTATTTTGTCCAAGGGTAATTATTTAACTTCCTGTATGTACTACTATCACTTCATAAATCGCCCGTTTTTGGAACTAAATTATGTTACTATGATCACTATTGTGATTGACCTATCGGCCTCAGTGATGTAGACGGCTTTATTATGTCTCAGTTCATTCATGACATTCCTAAAGCATTTGGGGAAGGAAAATTAGTTTTAGCAGAATTATACAGACAAACTAACAGAACTATAAGCATAACCTTCTTCCAACTTCGTTGCTGGAAGTAGTTGCTGCAGCATCGTCCTTTTCCTTGAAGACTAATAAGAATTTGTAACTCTCACGACTGGTTTATAGGTAAAAATTGCTGTTCAACATTAAAAGGGGAAAACTAGAAATATTACTGACAGAATTCAAATATCAAAATGCGCACAAAATCCACCAAAAAATAATAGCAAGTTGAAATTGTTCATTAACTAGCCTAATAATTTTGCTACTTGACCGATAATGAACCTCCGGATTACTCCTTTGCCTGCCAGCCTTCATTTTAAGGTTTCCCTATGACCCCATATTTTCTGTTTACAAAATAGCTGCAGTAAATATGAACGCGCGTAAAGTAAAAGCAATCAAATAAATGAACGTGATGTTTACTTATACATATACATTTAAAAATAAATCACAAAAATAATAAACTAATCAATGAAAGAATCTGTTTTCCAGATCAACTTATCTCCTAGGGTTCCTAGTGGCCGTTTCAGGAACAATAACGCTCGCCTTACCAGCTGACATACCCGAGTATCAAGAGTTGCCAAAATCTTGCGAGTCCCTTCATGGTGATATATGCCAGGGTCTCGGCTATAAGGAAACGATCTTTCCTAACCTCCTCAACCACGAATCGCAGGAAGAGGCTATCACGGATATGAAAAAATACACGCCGCTTATTGAGGTAAAATCACACGATGCAGTAGAAGACGTTTCCATTTTAATCCATTGTTCTGAGGCTTGTTTTATTACTAAATGATTTTGTTCTTGGCTAATTGTTAATTTTATTTCATCAGCTAGTGTCGGCTTCACCTGGCCATAGTAAGTACAATCCCATCATCAAAGAAATGAGAGTATTCCTGCTATGTTTCCACAATTGTTGTAATGGAATTACAATGCTGTTGTCTTCTGTTAAATACATTATATGCAAACATCTAACCGAGATGTCTGTTGATGCTGTATGAATTTTCTGTCATATTCAAAACAAAACTACAATTCATCCTGTATGCTTTGACAGCAAGGAATTATATTCTATTGTAATACGTTAGGAACAGCAACGAATGTTAAAAATTACACCGCAATTTCGCTAGAAAACAATACAGTTATTATTCTTTTTAACAAGAAAGCAATTCTTCCTCTCAGTAATTAAGAACATGCAGAAGATTTATTAGTTACACGAGCAGATGTTTTTCTTTGAAAATAAAAAAATGTCGTATCTGAAATGTCGGCTAAAGGAAACATCAGCTAGCAAAATAATGTACTGATTCACTTCAAACTGCATTGAGCTTGGCTTCAGGCTAGTCTAGATTTTCGGGACAAGATCCCATTAAAAGCGCTGAAATAATTATGTGTATAACTTATCTTAAAAGACTCTAGTTGGATATGACATTCACTTGAGACATTCAAAAACTTCAGGGCAGTACATAAGTGCCAGACAGACAGCCAATCAAATACAGAGAAGAGCCAGATTTTCTAATGTCTCTGGCAGTAAGCATAATGGTATCCAGAAAGATAATTATGACAGTCTATATCTGTTTTTAGGTCGAATCTTATTTTCTTTCCCATAAACAGGAAAATTTTCTCTTTCTAGTTAGGTATTTCTATTTTCATTTTTCTATTTCTATTCCATAGTAAAACCCAAAGTTATGCTATTTTGATATATAGGGATATAAGGCGTTACTGCATGCATCTGTGGTTGCTTTACCCTTGAATATATTAATAAGTCAATGAAAAAAACATTATGTGAATCCCACACTCTCTACAAAGAGAGAGACATACAGAATAAAACGTATAACCTAGAGGCAGACTTATGAATAAATAAACATGAAGTCGTTCATATCAAAGAACCCTGACTGACCTACAGATCATCATGTTTCCTCAAGTGAGAGATTTTAAAACGACTAACCACATCCAACTCCCCGAATCAAGTCCACCTTAAAATTCTAAGAAAACGTCCAAGTTCAGATTAAACAGGACCTCGTTATTGTAGGTACTAGGGGCTCTGGGTGCATTTCAGGTTACCTGTGGGGTTCCTTTTGAAATAACGATGGTAATCTCATATTAACATGCGCGGTGAAAATAATGCAATAGAAAGGAAGAAAAAGAAATATATACGTGTATATAAAAATAGGAAGACGAGTATAAGTATTAGGGGTGTGGCTGCTTTCTCAGACTGCTTGGTCATGCGAGTTTTACTGTATTTTGGTACGACTTTTTTATATATATCATTTCTCGTATTTTTTTTTTATATCTTTCTCATTATAGTGCAGAAGTATTTACAAGTTAACTACAATTTTACTTACGAAGCTCTTCAGCATGAGCATTTATATTGTCTATGAAACGTTATTTAAACAAAATGGCTTTCGGGCACAAGATTAAACAAGTTTTCTGTACAGTGTATAATCAAGGCCACCGAAAACAGATCTATCTTTCAGTGGTCTCGGTATAATGCTGTATGAGCCGCGGCCGACAAAACTTGAACCACGGCCCGGTGGTGGTCTGTCCTATATCGTTACCAGACGCACGAGTATGACTAACTTTAACCTTAAATAAAATAAAAACTACTGAGGCTAGAGGGCTGTAATTTGGTATGTTTGATGATTGAAGGGTGGATGATCAACATAACAATTCCGCAGCCCTCTAGCCTCTAGTTTTTAAAATCTGAGGGCGGACAGAAAACGTGCGGGCGGAAAATCAAGCCGTCTAGATAGTTTTCTCTCACAGAAAACTAAAATGAATCGATAGCATTCTTCCCAAATTAACCATAATTTCAGGTGTATTTTACATAATTCGGTTCACCGTACTGAGCATTTTGACAACTTCACAGCTACTTTACCTATTATAACGATTTTACAATCTACCATATAAAACAATGACTCAATGGTAATGTGAATAAAATATTTTATCCGGTTAAGTAAAGATCAACAAAATCATGTTTATGAGAAAAATAACATACATGTGTAAGCAAATAAATCAATCAAATAAATAAATGTTGTAATGAAAAATAACTATGCATTCCCAGGGCCAATGTTCCGATGTGTTGCGGGAGTTCCTTTGTGCACTTTACATGCCAGTTTGTACTAATTACGGATTCCACCTGCCCCCATGTCGAGCTCTCTGTCGACAGGTAAGTTAACTGGACTGCCAGTGACATCATTCTCTCTCTCTCTCTCTCTCTCTCTCTCTCTCTCTGTTACTAAATTTGTGTAAATATAGACGCAGACTCTCATGCATGTTTTTACAAAGATAGATGTTTTAATAATCCACTCATATGTGATATGTTGCTCACCTATATCATATATATATAACACATATATATATGCAGAACATATCTATATGTATATATATATATATATATATATATATATATATATATATAAGTATATATACTGTATACACAGTATATATATATATATATATATATATATATATATATATATATATATATATGTATATACCAGGTAGTGATTAACATCGTTATTGCTTAGCTTTCAAAAAGAATTTTTCCACCATCAGAGCCTAAGAATGAACCCAGGTTAACAGAAACATATACACCAAGTAAAAAATCCACATTCAAACCGGTAAAAGAATAAATAAAAAATTAGTAAAAAGGAGTAAATTACACTAAAAAATGCACAAATATTTAGATCACCAGAGCCCTAAACTAAATAAAAATGTAAAAAATAAATAGAATCAAACTCAAAAATATTCAAAAAATATTCTGCTCAGGGGTGGCTTCTGTTGCTGCTGGAAAACTGTCTCAATTTTTGCAAGTTTACAGCTGACGCTCTAAATGTTTGTGTATTTTTGAACGTAATTTACAAAATTATACTTATTTTTGTTTTGCCTGTGTGTCACTTTTAATGTGGTTGTTTTACTTTATGTCTACGTTTCTTTCAGCTTTATTTTTAGGCTCTGATGATGAAAATGTTTTTTCGAAAGCTAAGCAATAAAGGTGTTCATCATTACAATGGAGTTTATTTTTATACTGAAACTGCTTTCTAAAGAACAAGTCCATATCCGATATACACTTACATTATATACATGAATATATATGTACATATATACATACATAAATGTATACACACACACACACACATATATATATATATATATATATATATATATATATATATATATATATATGAAAGACCAGAGCGCTGCCAATATATATACGAGCTATATATATATATATATATATATATATATATATATATATGTATATATATAGATAGATAGATAAATAGACATATATATATATATATATATATATATATATATACATATATATGTTAGATGGCAGAAGCACTTCACCGCCTCGTACAACAGACTGAAATTGATTGTACTGTTTTGGAATTCCAGTTTTATCGTATTCAGTTTAACAATACTGAGTTGATACCGGGTGCATTTTTACTGTGCGTGTGACGTTTGTTGAAATTCAGGAAACTCAACTTGGGTGTTTCAGCTTTTTCTGTTACTGTTTTTACTGGTTTATGTTAAACTTCTGGGAGGGATTGGTGCCAGTCGTGTTTCTAGAAAAGACTCGTGTGTGTGTGTGTGTGTGTGTGTGTCTACTTATATGGTGGATTCCCAGTCATGAGTCTTTTCTTGAAACACGACTTTCATCAATCCCGCCCAGAACTCTACCATAAACCAATAAATACAGTAACAGAAAAAGATGAAACACCCAAGTTGAGTTTCCTCATTTTCAACAAACGTACCATGCAAAGTAACAACGCACCCAGTATCAATTCAATATTGTTAAACTGAAAACGATAAAACTGGAACTCCAAAACAACACAAACAGTTTCAGTCTGTGCGAGACGGTGAAGTGTTTCTGCCATCTAATGTCTTTCTCATTTGCAAAGTAAATCTATCCTAAATTGACACAGGATCCCCCATTCATCCTTCCCTCTTTGTACAGGTGCGGTCCGGATGCGAAGAGATGATGGAGGCAATCGGACTTCCTTGGCCGGATAAGTTCGATTGCACCCGGTTTCCAGAACATCACGAGCTGATGTGCGTCATGTCTCTAAGTAAGTGTCGGAGTAAATAGAGGATTGATTGTAATTATAAACGGTCAGCGCATTCAGTTCAGTTTGGTATAAATCATTTTTATTGTCAATGATTGGATATCTATTGAAATAATAAATAAATGCAATAAGACTTTCATGACTTATCTCATAGCTTGACTTTAGTACAGTACTGACTTGTGATAATGAAAAGAGTATAGGTTACAAGCAATGACATAACGACACATTGAGGCAAAAGAGGTTGTGCATGTTTTGCAGAGTTCAATTAAGTTACAGGTGTAAGTGCAAATACAGGGACAAATTTGTAATACATGAAAGCAGGTTAACTAAAGTCTACATTATGCATGACATTTGTTTGTTTGATCAAAGTACCCAGACAAAACATGTTCAACAGAATATTCACAGTAAAAAGGGAAAATGATGAGAAAGTGTATACAGTCAGAGAGAAAAAAAGATTCGGAAGGGAGAGGTGTTCAAAAGAATTTCCCATCCAGCATGTGCAAGCATCTATATACTGTAGATACAAATAATGCAGTACAAGCTGGGCCGCGCAGCAGAAAAATGTTTTGCATGGAAGGTGATTCATCTTTGAACCGACAGAGAAGCTAAACATTGTGTTGCCTTACGGTTTTTCTTGAAAATCACTTGGGTTCAAGCAAACTGATCGTATTCTAAAATCAGCACTTTTACTGGCACAATTATGTGTATAAATCTAGTTACATTATGCTAAAAGCAAGACTTCACTTATGACACAGAATCCAGCTTCAGATCTAAAAGGCTCACAGATCCGTAAACTGCTCAATTATTAGAGTCCAGCAGCCAGATTGGATGGATAGCGGAAAAACGTTGAACTAAAACCATTTACTTGTTCGACTTGGTTATAAATGCCATTGCACAGCATTAATTTTCAGAGACATGCATCTACGGACACACGCACTTGCCCAGGTTTGCAACACCACTAGTTCTTCATTGGAAGGATGGGTAGAGCACGCTGTTGGCCCAGCGTTCGACTTTCCGACCGGCCAATGAAGAATTAGAGGAATTTATTTCTGGTGATAGAAATTCATTTCTCGTCATAATGTGGTTCGGATTCCACAATAAGCTGTAGGTCCCGTTGCTAGGTAACCAGTTGGTTCTTAGCCACGTAAAATAAATCTAATCCTTCGGGCCAGCCCTAGGAGAGCTGTTAACCAGCTCAATGGTCTGGTTAAACTAAGATATACTTTTACAACACCGCTGATTTTCAAACCAGTGGATTGACGTCTGGCATTCCACTTCATGGGTTGGTAACTGCCCGTAAGAACATAACCCACCCATGTGGGAGGCAGGGTTAGCAACCTCACCGCCTGTTGAATGGAACGGAATGGTAACATCCTCAGGTGACTTCCAGATTCTTAGATCGAGTCCAGATGCCTACAACAGGCTTCTTATTCCCTTTGAAACCACAATCTACATCAGCCTAGCATCTTCAGGTGAAAACACCAAATATATATATACATACATACATATACATATACATATATATATATATATATATATATATATATATAATTATATATATATGTGTGTGTGTGTACATTATATATATATATATATATATATATATATATATATATATATATATATATATATATATATATATAGAGAGAGAGAGAGAGAGAGAGAGAGAGAGAGAGAGAGAGAGAGAGAGAGAGAGAGAGAGAGAGAGAGAGAGAGAGAGAGAGAGAAATTTATATATAGTAAACACACTATTTATCCCACGCCAATGAAGTAACAGGAGTTCTTGCTTACAACATGCCAACACAGGAAATCATCATAAAGCAAGATTTTTACAAAGGGTTCATTACAAACAGACTCTCGATTAACAAAATATAACTCGAAAATGGTGCCCACAGAGACAGTGGATTAGGTTAACAGAGAAAACAATACCTACCTAATGTGAACAAGGGGGATTCACCCTGTCTTCCCAAACATTAGAGAGGAAATAGCCCCCCGTCGCTCTAAGGGACTTTCCCGTGAATGGCTGTCATTGTGTATTCATAGAAACACAGGTACGTTCGGAAATTAATACACAACGACCCGGATGATCTCCGTAACATGCGTCCCTAATAGTATAAGACCCGACTTTAACAGAAAGGGCGAGCGCATTACGGGCCGTTGCATTTCATTTTAAACGCGTTGAATACATTTGCTTATCTCTCTTATACACACACACAAACACACACACACACACACACGTGATTGTGTGTTGATGACAGTACGCTTGTTTGTGGCATCTGTATAAAAACTGAGACAGCTTCTGTTATACTGACGTAGTTAAAAAGCTCTGCTAACTTTGGATGATTTTAATCTTGTATGTGTAAGTTTTTCTGTTTCATGCCCCTGTCGTCCTAACTATAAAGTGTTGGGAGGTGACACCTTAGTGTCTATGCTGTTACATATATTATACGCAGTGCTTCGGAGACGTGCCAACATACCTATGTCTGAGGGATTCGTAGTTCCGTACTAAACATGTAAATTTATGTATTATGCTAGACATCGTCTCTTCCTTTTTAGGAAGAGATATTCTTCCTTATCATCAGCAGTGGCTTCAACTCACTTTACAAGCAATGTGGCACTCACTCTTCTCAGTCCTCACATATCCTCCCGTTTACACCCTCTGATTTATACACATTCACATCAAATTTCAAAGAATCAGCTCCACATTCGTGGACAAACCGCATCTAAATAATGTAGTCCAATTTTTCAAATACGTCATCATGTTTGCTATATCTTTGCAGGCTCTACATTTTCAGATTTCCCAATCTTCCTTATTCCCAGGGTAATAAAGGAACAGTTCATCCTTACTCTTCCCACCTTAAATAAAACTCCTTAACATCCAGTATGAAAATTTAACTCGATTTACTATTTACTCTTTAGTGCCACCATACAAAAACAAAAAAAAAACACTACTTACCATCCAGTAACAAAATCTAATTTGACATAGGGTCGTCAAGCCAATGGCCGAGTAACAAGAGTTAACCTTAAAAAGTCGTTACAAATTGGGTTTGTTCTTAGTATCTGTATGTTACCTTAAAACATACTGTTTATCAGAATATTTCCAAAACTAATCTAGTTAAGGAGAAGCTAGGGTTTTATTTACTGTAACCTCGAGTAATCGACTCTAGTTTGATAAACAGAAACGTTAAACACCTTTAGTAAGAAATGCACGAGATTTCATGAAATTCAGAAAGGAAACAGATAATTGGCTTACCAATGGACACTGTTTAAAGGGGTAATAATAATAATAATAATAACGATAATTTTTCTTTTTTTTTTGTCTATCAACAGTCATCCCATTCGACTGGGGTGGTTTTTATAGTGTGGGGCTCCGGGTTTGCATCCTGCCTCCTGAGTCCATCACTTTTCTCACTATGTGACTGTTTCTAGTAGCACACCTTTCTGCATGAGTCCTGAGCTACTTCGGCATCCTAGTTTTTCTGATTCTTTCCAGGGATCTTGGGATCATGCCTAGTGTTCCTAAGTGATTATCAATACAATTTCCACTGGCATATCCCATGTCCTTCTTATTTCGATTTTCAGGTCTTGATACTTATCAATTTTTTTCTTTCTTTTCATCTACTCTGGTGTCCCATGGTATTGCGACATCAATAGAGATACTTTCTTCTTGATTTTGTCAATCAACATCACGTCTGGTCTATTGGCACGTATCACCCTATCTGTTCTGATACCATAGTCCCAGAGGATCTTTGCCTGATCATTTTCTATCACTCCCTCAGGTTGGTGTTCATACCGCTTATTACTGCAAGCTAGCTGGTGTTTCTTGAACAGGCTCCAGTGGAGGGTTTATGCTACTGAATCATGCCTCTTTTGTACTGGTTCTGTACAAGCTCGGACATTCGCTTGCTATGTGTTTTATGGTCTCGTCTTTCACTTTGCACTTCTGCATATGGGTGAATGTTATTCCATCTACTGTTCTTCTTTGGACATCTGGTTCTTGGGCCTGATCTTGTGCCACTGTCAGCATTCCTTCTGTTTCCTTCTTGAGTTCTCCCCTCTGTAGCCATTGCCATGTTTCATCATTGGCCAGTTCTTTTGTCTGTCTCATGTACTGTCCACGCATTGGTTTGTTGTGCCATTCCTCTGTTCTGTTTTTCATTCTCCTGTCTCTCATCTTTCTGGGTCTTCGTCTACTTTTATTAGTGCCCTTCAGCCTGCTCATAGCCACTCGTCTTCACTGGTTTTCAGATGTGCCCCATTGGTCTCTGCTGATGTTGATGCAGTCCTCTATGGCAATGCCCCTTCCCCTTCCTTTCCCGCCAACCTTTCCCCTTTCCATTTGTAACTGTCTGTAATGTTGACTCTTGGGGTGTGGCTTTGTGTATCATCATGTGTTTTCTATAGATGGACAGAGTTTCAAACCCGTAACTCCCACTGCTCCAACCCCTTTCCCTGATTACTGGTAATTTATGTGTTTGTGGCTTGACCATGTTTCTAAACAAAATTTGGCATGTAGCCATCAGTCTTGAACCAACTTTCCTAATAGGGTCCCTTTCATCTCTTGCCCCTTCCCCCATCCTTTCCCTTTCCTTTATGGCAAGTATTTGATCCTGCCTCATCTAAAGTGTTTGATGTTATTCCTGTCTGGCCTTTATCCCTTCAGTCCTTGTTACTTTGCCTTTTTGTATGTTTGAAACCAAGACGCCCTTTCTTCTCCTTCACCCCTCATGTCCCCAGATACAATCTAAATCTTGATTAGATCGACCTATTTTGATGCGTGGCCATGCAGTTTGTCGTCCATAGACATCAGATGGTTTCAAGCCCCTGTTCCTTCTCTTGACCCACCTTCTTTCGCCCTTCTTCTGTAGACTTATGTCATGGTAATCGTTTGACCATTCTAAGAAAATTTGTCACTTGGCCATCATTTGACCCAAATTAGATAAGATCCCTCTCAAATGTTATACCTCTGCTCCCCTTGTCCCCTTGTCCCATATTCGTTTACACTTCCCTTTGTAACTCATGTGGTAACTGCTTGGCCGATCTAATTTAATTGATGGTACTAATTGACTTAACTTGGCAAAAAAGTTATTTACATCTTCGTTCCCTGGCCTTACACAAATTAAATCAATTAGTACCATCAATTAAATTCATTATGGAAATAGAAAATGATGGGTGCTTACCCTTCTGGATATCTCATATGAAGAAATAGTGTTTGCTTTAAATATAGTGTGCATAGAAAACCTACTAATATTTCTTCAGTATGTGCATTTCTTTCGGACAAAGCAATAAGGTTAAGATATCAGTGTTTTTCATCTATGTTTTTAAGAGCATTACGTATATGTAGCCCCTGAATATATTGATTAGGAAATAGATGGTTTAGGAATACAGTGCCGTGAATTTAAATATCCTGGCAGTGTCTTAAACAATGCCATTAGAAGCGGCAAAAAAGACTATGTATCAAAACCAAAAGTTGTTCTGCCATTCGTTTACTGTATGGCCTTATAATAATATGAGCCAGATATCCCCATCTTCTACAGAATTTTGGTGTTACTGTCGCATTTAAGAACAATAAACAATGAAACATGTACTGATAAAGAACTCTCCCGACAATCACTAAGCGGTGTTTCTAAAAAATTCCCATTTCTTCTGACAACTTTTGTATTGGCCAAACCAGGTTGTATGAGTACTGGAAAAGATTGAGATGGAACAACATAAAAATGTGTGAGATATGCAGAGGAACAGTGTATTTTTGTCTCCCCCTGTCAGTGAGAGCAATCATGTCTATCAACTGGGAAGGTTCAAAAAGAGTTGTATATTCTAATAACACACATAAATGGAATATCATTGAATCTAGCTTTATAAAAAAGAAGTTACAACCATAATATGAATATCAGTCAAGGGATGTATAAACTTGATCCTTTAATACCAAAAAAATTTCTAAATTGTTTAAATTTTAAGGTAGTCAGTAGAGATGTATGGAAATAAGATTATCATATTTGTTTTCAACACATTGCAGGGCAGCGGCGCTAATGAGTTTTTTAAACCCATGTTTTGGTGGTGTTGGATCTGATATCGCCTATGGTTCTACTACTTTTCCCCTGCAGCCAGGTTATTTGTTTCTAGCCAAATGAGTGGTGTGGATTAGTCCACTCTACCCTGACACCAGCCTGTGTTTTTCTCAAACAGTTTGTGTGTTCGTCAGTACTGTTCCATGGAGCATATAATTCTGTAACTTCTAATACTCTGCTATCAGTCCATTGTCAATGGCTTTTCCATAATTCCAAATCAAATCTTGTATTTTTTACCTGTGGTAATGTTTTGGTAGCTCATCATTACAAAAGTTATCTGTGTCGTCATATATATATATATCTATATATATATTGCTATTATTTCTCTTTCTATATATATATATATATTATATATATTTATATATATATATATATGTCTGCCATGTATGTTATGTATGTGCGTGTGCTCTTATGAGACAGGCTCTAATTCCCTGCTGCTTTGGACATCAAATATTACATAAATCACCAGATAATGCTCAGATTTCCTTTGCTAGAGCTAGATATCACAATATTGCAGAAAAATATATTTAAAACTACATTTATTCATTTGGTTAGCCTAATTGTATGAATTGTACTTACCTGAATGTAAAATCTGTTATGAATGAATGATTACGTTTTGCACCGTTATGTAAAATAAAATTGAAGGAATGATAATTATATAACCTCCAGTAATTCTGTCATCTGTTAAACTAGAAGTCAAGATTTACTAATAACGTATATAAGCACCGAATATTCATAATTTTTTCCATCATTGCTGAATTGCACTAATATTAAAATTATATTTTAGACATTTTATACCATGCAATAGGTATTATTCTGCGAACTGGAACTTGCCTGAATGTAAAATCTGTAAAATTTCAATAAGTGACTTTTCAACCATTGTGGCAAACAAACATTAATGACCAGATAATTATATAACCAGTAATTCTGTCATGTGTTCAAACCACTCTGCCACTGCGCCTATAGACTTCAGAATTATTGATTATTAAGGGGCTCAGAAGGGTAACATTTCATTCCGAATTCTTTACTCAATTAAAACCGTTGGAACAAAGGAACATGATTCGTAGTGGCATCATAATTAAAAATAAAAAGTTTTCTCTTGTTCTGTAATCCTGTCATGAATATATTCAGTTTTCACCGTCACACACGGGTCACAGTTAAAAATATCACCTCTAGTAGCCTACTTATTAAAGAATATTTATATATATATAATATTGTATACATTTGTAGCTTTTTTTTTTACTGATACTGTAATATCGTTCCTCACTGATCTCTTTTAAGTCATGTTGTTGTTTCGTAGGATGTTTTCTCATATACAAAATATATGGATATACAGCGTATATATATATATTTATATATGAAATCTACGGTATATATGTACCATATATATATAAATCACAGATTAAAATCGTTAAATATATGATTCATTAAACTTTTAAACTTTTATCATCAATTATAACTGATAAGTACTTCGTTCGGCACTGTTCAACCACATTGCCTGGTTTAGAGAAACAACGATCAACCTGTGACTTAACATATATCCGTTTCAGCTATAATTCTCTTGGTTGTCAGTTATTCCCAAGGTATTTTAGACAGTCATATAAACGATGCTTGTTGCTCTATTTATGATAATGCTTATAATAGACTTATTCATCTAATAATAAAACCTAATTCTGACGGATAATAATTAATAAAATATATCGTGTTATTCACAACTAGCAAATAAAAGCATCAACTTTTACCATAATTTCTGAAATGTTTCTATAATGCTCCACTAATAATAATAATAATCCATTTGCCTAATAATAATTTGTATTCATAAAACACCGAAGAATGAAAATCGTAAAGGAAAAAGGAAAAGTTTCAGGAAAAATTATCAAAAAACTTCTATTGATTTGCATTATGAAACAGCTGTTTATTGACATGATCCACTACTTCTTTATAAATATATCCACCCTCTGGTGAGGAAAACAATCATCCTTTCTGCCCACTAGACTTCACTTGATTTTAGTGACCACATCTTTGTGAAATGGTAAGAATGTTAATAATTGAATCCTCCTCATTGATTTTTGACTGCCAAGCATGCAGTAAATAAAACCACCATGATTAAATGGCTTTAAACCCATTTAGCCAAAAAAATTCGTTGAGGTTTTGCAATATCTATATCACAGTCCTACTGAACCTCGCCTCCTCAGAATATTCATTTCTCACTGATGAAACCAGTACCATTTCGTCTTCTTATGTGGACTGTTCCATAGAGTGAATGTCGTCATTTTCATTTGTGAAGAGGTTATTTTTAAAAATTCTCTTGGTTATTTTGAACGAATCCTAATAATAATAATAATAATAATAATAATAATAATAATAATAAGGGAATAGACCTCTTTTTAATAGGTCTTATTAAAAGGATGGCTGTATTATGCGAATTTATCTTATATAGTGTCTTTTTCTATCCTCCCTTATGATTCGCTTTTCAGGCTCAGCGATGTTAGTCAACAACTGGCCGATATTCATGTTTAAAAAAGGACGGTGTGTGCGGAATGCATTGAAGTCTTTTATTAAAATATCAATCAGAAATCGTTCGTCAGGGTTCAGGTTCTGTGGTAATTTACCGTCAAATGTTTCAACCAGCTCGTTGGTCATCCTCTGGACGTGGTTGCAGAAGGTCTGAAGAAAAAGGTTGTTGTTGTATTATTAAGCCAACTCTTGTGTTGGCACGGGCCTTTCCTTGTTTGGCCCGTGGTGATCTGAAAATTTCAGAAGGTCATTTGTTATAGGAAATGTGAAAGAGATTTAGTAGTAGAGACAGTTGTGGATGGAGGAAGGATGATGGTTTGTAGTGGGAGAGGGGGCCATCATGTCACGGATAGTAGTAGTTTGAAGATGTAAGGCCTTTGAAAGAAAAATAGAAATATGTGCAGGTGGGGTTGTCAGCCCTTTAAACCCTAGAGTCCCTGCAGAGTATTCTTAGTGGTAGAAGTAGTTTAGTTGGAATAAGACAGAGATGATGTGTATAGGGCCTTTACGGTGAGGGATGGGATGAGTTGAGGAGGATGATGGTGGTAGTTAAAGGGGCCATCTTGGTTTGTTTATAGTGGTAGTATGAAAGTACATGTTAAGTGAGTTGGTGTGCAGTGCCACTCTGAACACATAACATTACATTATAATTCAGCTGGAAAGTGAGGGTGAGAAGTTTGGTATTCTCATTGCATTGTTCTATCTTGGTGGCGGTAAATTTACTAGCAGCTGGGCATGTGTGTCGATGTCTCGACTATTGCCTTTGCAAGTGTTGCTGCTATTTTAGCTGCGTCTGGTGAGTTTACATCAGCTTGTACTTCGCCTCTGAGCAGTGCTGTCTCTCTGCATTCTAGCAGGTAGTGTAGGAGAGGCTGCTGTGTTTCTTCCTCAAGTGCTCACATGGTCTGACACTGGGGTTAACAATTCCCAGCAGGCTCTGTATCCCAGCCTTAGTCTGTGAATACATACAGCTAGTTTTCGTTGTGTGCCTGTCTATGAGGGGAGGCACTAGGTCGGTTTGCCATTTGTACCATCTGGCAGTCGAGGTGATCTGTCCATGCCCGTAGGTCTTCAGCATGTTTGCTTTCATTGAGCGGTTTTATGGCATTTTTGATCTGTTGTAGTGCAGGTTGTATGTGGATCTGCACTCTGTCAATGCTCTTGTGCTCTTGCTAGTTCATCCGCTTTATCATTGCCTGGAATTCCTATGTGACTCGGTATCCAGTTCATAGTGACTGGTCTTCCTCTTTCATGTGCTGGTAGAGCAGTGACTTGATCCCAGCCAGCAAGGCCTTGTTCTCTTTAATTCTAATTTGTTGCAAGGCCTGCATGGAGGATTTGGGTCAGTGTGGATGATGTGGGTCCTTCCTCATTCTCCAGAAGGTACAATGGTGCCTGTCTTTATCGCTACTAATTCTGTCTGCATTGTTGAGGCACAGTTTGATGTTCTCAGCATGCTTGGAAATTGTTTGAATATACTGCTGCTCCAGTAGTTTTATTTTCTGGATCCACAGTGCCGTCGATTGTAGTATGTTTGGGCCCCAGGATTTCAGTGTTCTGATAGACTCGTGGGCTGCTGCTCTTAGTTCCTCTCTTGAGCAGTCTTCTTTTGCTCTGGGAAGGTGTGTGTAATGGAATTTTGCATAATCCTTTTTCAGGGCGGGATATGTGCACATCCTCGCTGTGTCTGGTCTCATGTTCAGCATTGCCTCTGCCATATCTAACTCTTGATGTTGTCACTTTGGTCTTTTCACGTGGGAGTTCGGGCTCCGATCTCTGGATGTTTATTGGATCTCCCTTTGTTCTGGTCTTGGAGATTGAGTCTCTCTGAGAGGAAGATTTTTGCCATTGTACTGGCATTTCTCTGTGCAATCCTATCTTCTACTTTTTGGCATGTTAGTCTCAAGCCTGAGGTTGCACAGTCTTGTCCACATGGGTGCCCAAACATGAGTCTCATTGCCTTGTTTGTATTACTTCAGGTTTCCTTTTGTTGCCTCTGTTAGCTTTACCAGGGCAGGGGGCAGCATAGTCTATCAATGATCTGGTGCAGGCTATATGGTACGTTTTCTGTACATGTTCATTTGCACCATCCTTCAAAGATGACATATATCTCATTGCTGCTGTTCTTGCTTCTGCTCTTTCCTTCAGGTGACTGATTTCGTTCTTGAAGGTTAGTTGCTGGTCTGAGATGATTCCCGAATACATGTACTTGTCCACCCACTCTAGCGGTTCAGCTCCTATTGTGAGTGGTTGGAGTGAATCTGTGTGCTTTACTGCCATGGCCTTTGTCTTATTTATATTGATTTTGAGGCCTAGTTCCTCCGACTTTTGCTGATTTCATGAGGGCTCTTTGCATTCTAGGCACTCTGACAGGTCCTCTTGCGACTATGCACACATCGTCGGCGTATATGAAAAATTTCTGCGCCTTCGGGAAGCTGCAGTGAGGCTAGGTTCTCCATGAGAATATTGAATAGGAGGGCTTGATATTCCTCCTGTGGTGTGCCATTTTCCAAGTCATGGAAGGTGGATATCACCCTTGGATTTGACCCTCGCCTGTCTTCTTAGCACATAGTTTTTGTCCAGGCTAGAAGGTGTCCTTTGACTCCTTTCTTCATCAGTGAGTGGAGTACTGCTGCTGGACTGGCTGGCTCGAGGCTTTCAAAGTCTGAAGGGACTACTAGCCTTTCCTTGATTTATGTAACTGAGGACATCTGTCAGACACTCTGTAGTTCCAACTCCTTGTTGGTATGCATATAATGTTTGTGTAGAGGACCAATTTTGTATGTTATCTGTTGAGCACCATTTCTCTCAGTTTTTTTCCATGCGAAGGAGACTAGTGCTATGGGTCTCCATTGTCTGGATCTTTAGAGTTTTGGAATTGGCTTTGTGTCTTTGTTTGCCTCCAAGTCTGCAGTCTTGTGTGCTCTGCATGTGTTTTGTTCTGATCCTCAGGGAGCGTTTTTATCCTGCAGGACCATGTTGCCCTCATTGTGTATATCTGTCTGCTCTGGTGCTGTATCTTTGCCAGTTTGTATACTGCCTTAGTTCTTCTACTGTAAGGGGTGTCGTGTGGGTGCAGTGTGAAGCAAGCCTCGTTAACTTCTTCCCATCAGTCGGTGCAAGCTGATCCTGTCGTCTTCTGGTTTCAGGAGAGAGGTGTCTGTTTGTCCTGTTGGCAAGGACGTTGTAGTCTCTCTGCTTCTTCTAGAGGTTGAGTGAGTTGCTTCTCGCTGACTTCTTTTTCGGCTACTCTGTTCAGCCATTTCCATAGTTCTGAAAGGGATGTGTGCTCTGATAGTTTAGCACCATTTCCAGCCATTTTCAATTCTTATTTCTATGGGCCTCTGATGGACGTCATTTTTGACTGTTTGTAGCAACTCTCTGTTTTTCAGCTGTTGCTCTTCTTCTGTAGATCTTTGTCACTCTGTTTAATGGGGTTTTCAGCTGTCTTACCTCTTGGCAGTACCAGAGTCTTTGTAGCTGTAGTTCCTCTGAGCTGTCTTTATTGGCATTGCTTTGTTGCTGCATATGTATGGCGTCAACTGGGTCTTTTTTCTAGTTGGTCTATATCCTCTGGGGGCGTGTACTGCTGCCCATTCTTCAAGTGCTAGTCTGAAAATAACCCAGTTTGCCAAGTCTTGATTCCATCTTGGTGGAGGTGGCGGTATTGGAGGTAGTTGTTGCATTTCAATTCTGTCATTTATGCAAAGTGGTCGCTGACTAATGTGGGATGCACTTGCCCATCTTGTAGGTGCCTGATTGTCGTTGTGGCAAATGTTAGATCCTAATCTGCCTCCTCTTAGCATGTGTGGATTGCCCCTGTGTTGAGCAGTGCGACTCCTCCAAATTCCTCAGAGAGAGTAGGCTACGTGTTCCCCTGCCTGGTTGTGATTGTCGGGAACATAGTAGGGGATGATGTGCGTTGAAGTCCCAATATTGTGTAGGTGTGTCAGTTGCATGGGCGAAGAGCTCGTCAGTTGTAGTTCTCCTGGGCTTTCTCTGTTATTTTCCTGTAGAGATTGTATATGTCTAGTCTCTGGTTTTTTAGAGTTATTCTAATTGCCATGCTCCACATTCTCTCCGCATGGGATCGGTTGTGTGCTCTTACTGGGATTGTATTCTTGATGAGAATAGCCAGTCCCCTGTCGGTGCCTATGTCTGGGTTGCATAGGCATTATACCAGCTATTCTAAAAACTTGGTTCCTGTTTTTAGACGGGTTTCTGAAGTAGGATGATGTCTACATTTTATGTTTTTGCAGACTGCAATAAGTGTAGCTGTTTTAGGCCTCACTCCATCAACATTCCAGTTAATTATTTTCAGCATTGTTGTCGTTAGGGGAAAGCGCCTGGGGTCTCTTGGTGCAAAAGTGATGGAGTTATCATCTACCGTGTTGATGAAGATGATGAATGTGAGGGAGAGGGTGATGTTTGGGGGTAGTGGACGAGGAAGGTGTAGGATCATGGGGAGGTGGTAGGTTGGGATGAGGTGTTGGGAGGATTTGTTGCAGCCACTGGGGCTGTCTCCTGCATAATGGTAGAGGGGAGGACTTGGAATTACCCTTGAGAGCTTTTAATAGTTCTTCTATCCCTGTTTTGATGGCTTCTATGTCCATGCCATTCTGGATGATGCTGGTGGGAGAGTTTGTAGCTTCTCCTTTGGCTCGGCCCGTTTTGAGCCACACATTGTTCTCGGCAGAGGTTTTTGGTGCTGCCGTGTATTTGTAGCTGGTCTGGACGGTGTTCTTTTCTGTTCGGCTGAAATCTCTTCTGGACTCTTCCAGTTCTGCCTCAAGTGTAGAAGACCTTTTACTGGGGCTGGGGTTTGGGGAGGTTTCTTCCCCTAGATCTACTTCTTTGCCCTTCTGGTTCCTTTGGAAGAGCAGCCTACTATAGCCAGTCTTGCTGGGCGCCCAGGCCATAGCGGTATGTTTGAGGTGGCAATTTGAGCACCTGGGTGTGGTTGGTTCTCAAGCTTTATGTTTGTTTATGCACTCTTCAGTCCCGGTGCCTCTTGCTGCATACTGCACATATCTCTACTGAGATATGCATTGAGCCTTGTGATGCCCAAATTTCTGACATTTTGTAGCATCTGAGGTTCAAGGTAATGAAGTTTTGTGGTATATTTTCAAAAAATTCCCAGGTCTATTTTCTCTGGGAGTTTTCCTGAAAAGATTACCAAGTTGTTTTAGTCAGGCTGCCTTGCTTATTTTTCATTCTTTCCATAGCAGTTCCGGTTCCGGTTTCCATGGTGGTGGGGTTCGTTTGGGTGTATCCATTTCCAGAGTCATTCAAGTCGTAAGAAGGGGGAGGGAGAGACAGACAGTGTGACTGGTCAGTTTGTCCAACCCTTTGAAGCCCCTGAGCCCCAGACAAAGTTATGGAGTAGAAATATGAGTTAAAAAGAACCTGAAATTCAAATGTTATAATTATGAGGATGGGCCTATCTGTCTATCAGGTAACTATGTACTGACTGCAGCAGTTGCAGCTGAGGAGGTTCCCTTACTGCTCTTGGGCACTAAGACGACCAGCAGTCAGGTCCTACAGTCAGGGCTTTACAGGGTAATCAAACTCTTACACCAGTTTATTTTAAAACTTGCTCTTTTCTCCGTCGTATTCCTATCCTATCTCTACACTTGGCTTATAGGCGCCAAGCCTAACGGTCCTGTGCCACTTGCCACAGACGGCGAGGTGGAAAGATTTCGACTCTTTATTCCTGCTTCAACTGGGTTTAAGACCACAACGGCTACCAGATGTTTCCACAGGAGAGTCTAGTTAGTGGTAGGTTAGTATGTCAATATCTTTTATTTTCTTATAGAATGGGCTGTAATTCAGCCAGATATATAGTGGGAGCCTTCTGCAGCTCTGAAGACCTTCCTTCAGTGGCGTGCACAGCAGAACGCGGCAACAGGGTGGCCTTGCACAGCGAGGCGGCAGCAGCAGGGCAGCCCGCACAAGCGAGGCAGCAGCAGCGAGGCAGGTCCTGGTGGGTCGGCAGGCGGCGGCGGCGAGGCTGGAGCAGGGCGGCAGCAGCCCAGCAGCAACAGCAGGGCTGGAGCAGGGCAGCAGCAGCGGGCAGCAGGCAGCAGCAGCAGCAGCAGGCGGGTCTCAGGAACTCAGCAGAGCAGGAAAGGTCTGGAGGTGTTCTCTCAGTGGGAGCTGAGGCACTGTGGCTGGGTGCTTTCGGGTTGGTATTTATAGGGAGGTCATGATAGGTGCTGAATTATGATTGGCTGCGGGGCGGCATGCCTGGGCGGGCCTTCCATCAAGTTCCTGTTTCGTCTTGTCGTGCGGGCGGCATTGTAGTGCTGAGGATGAAGAGAAAATTTTGATCCTCAGGATGCGGAATTTGATTTGCTCAATGCGCTATGAGGATCACTCGATTGCATGTCTCCTGGCTGCGTGGGGAGGAAAGGTTTCTTGCGTAATGTTGAGTGTTGGTTTCTCCTTCCCAATGTGCAACGCTTCAGAAGGCGTCAGCGGTGGTCGGTAATTTGGTCAATTATTTCGATGTTCCGTGATTATGTCTTTTCTTGTAATCTCTCTGGTTATGGGCCCACAATTAAGATGGCCCCTCTTGGTTGGCATAGCCCCTTTTTGGAGAAACTGGGCATGGCAGGAAATCCGGGCGGGGCAGAAATGCATTGGTTTTCTTCAAGGTCATATTGTTGTATGACAGGCATCCTCGGACGGGGCCGGGCATACTCATTGTCAGTGGGGCAGACATTATCTTCGATGATGTTCTTGAGGGCACGTTAATCTTCTTTATATTTCTGATAAAATTGTCTTGTATAGAAGGCCTCTATGCGTTCAGGGGCATTGGGGTGAGGTTCCTGCCGGTACCATCTATCAGTGTTCCTCTTGATAGACTCTTCTGTATTCCGGTTTGATGTCTGTTGTCGACGAGGACCTGGGTTCCAGTCTTCAGTTCATGGAACAGAACAACACCCTCCAAGGGCAAGGGCACTGCAGTGACATCATCGAGTGGCTATGTTGCTTGGAGGAGAAAGATGCGGAAAAAAAGATGAGAACCATCCCCAAGAAGCTGATCGCCCTCAACAGGGGCAAGTCCGTCTCCCACAAGAAAAAGAGGGATGTATAAATCTCACAACTTGTACTCCGACTCCCAAAGAAGACGAAATCCTGAAGATGGGCCTTAATTGCCACTACATCACCCAGCCGAGACCACTGGACAACTGCCTTGAGATCAAATATCTCATGGATAATATCCGGAGACAAGAGGACCTTGGCAACCTCCAAACGATGGACGCCCTTAAACCCTTCCTGTTGGCTGAGGCCCTTACCAACCAGGGCGACTACAAGAATAACATCATCGACCGGCGCCTGAGGATAGCACCAATTTCCGAAGAATTACTAAGAACCCTGTCAACGAGATCAGGTGGGAGGTGAACAGGATCATAGAGATGGTCAACGCTGCCTCTAATGCCCTTCACCTACCACCAATCATGGGAGACTATGACCTGGGGTACATCTACGGGAATGTCAAAACACACAAGAGGTAACCCCCTGCGCCACATCATCAGTCAGACTCCTGCCCCAATGTACCAGTTGACTAAGAGACTCAATGCCATCCTAACCCCTTATGTCCTGGGCAGCCACAGCCTGAAGTCGGCAGCAGGGTTCCTGGAGGACCTAAGAGCAGCACCCCCCGAAGGATGTATTGCTTCAATGGAGTCCTTCTTCACCAACATCCCCGTTGATGAGACCATCCAGATGATCTTGGACCGTGTGTATAGGGACCCCACCACCCTATCCCTGCACATCCCTGAGCATGCCCTCTGCGTCCACCTGGAAATATGCACCAAAAAGACCCCTTTCTCCAACCATCGTGGCCATATGTACACCCAGATCGACAGGGTAGCAATGAGTTCTCCCCTTGGAGTCCTCTTCGCCAATGGGCACTGTTGAGCAAAGGGTATTCGAAGACACAGACCAGCCAAAGTTGTACGTGCACTATATCGTAGATACCTTCGTCAGTGCCAATTCGCAAGAGGAGATTGAGAACCTGAGGCGTGCTTTCCACAACCATAGCTGCCTCAGTTTCACCATCAAACATAGCCAAAACTGCTACCTCCCCTTCCTTGACGTCCTTGTGGAGCAGAGAGAGGCCTCTTTCTCTATGAAGGTCTAAACGAAGCAGACAAACCTGGGCATGTGTATGAACAGGGAAAGCAAGTGCCCCAAGAGGTATAAGTACTCCACCATCAGCGCCTGTGTCACGAAGGCCTTCTCGCACTGCTCCTCCTGGAATGACACACACAAAGAATGGAGCATGTAGCCCAGACTCTCATCGACAATGGACACCCAAACCGAAATACAGAAGAGTCTATCAAGGCAAACATTGATAAATGGTACCGGCAGGAACCTCGCCCAGATGCCCCTGAACACATAGAGCTCATCTATAAAGGACAATTTAATCATAAATATAAAGATGAACGTGCCTCAAGAACATCATCAAGGATAATGTCTGCCCAGTTGACCCCCATAAGAATATTCATCTGGTCATTTATTACAAGAACAAAAAGACGAGCAGTCTGGTGATGCATAACAATCCAGGCCCCCCTCAGCAGGACCCCTTGAAGAAAACCAACGTGGTATACCGGTACTCATGCCCTGTCCGAGGATGCCTTGGTTCTTACATCGTTATGACCACCATGTGTTTCTCCAAGAGGATTTCCTGCCATGCCCAAGAGGGAGCCATCTTTAACCATGCCAGGACTGCCCATAACCAGAGAATTGCAAGAAAAGACATAATCACAAATATGGAAATAACTGACTGAACTACGGACCGCCTGCGCCTCTTGGAAGCATTGCACATTGCGAAGGAGAAACCAACCCTCAACATTACGCAGGAAACCTTTCTCCTCCCCACGGCCACCAGGAGACCTGTACCGAGTGACCCCCATAGCTAACAAGCGAATCAAAATTCCGCATCTGAGGATCAAAATTCTCCCATTCATCCCCAGCACTACAATGCCGCTTGCACGCAAGATGAGCACCAAACGTCAACATGGGAGAAAATGCTCCACCCAAGATGACCTGCCCCAGGCAGCCAATCATAATTCAGCACCGATCAAGAACCCCCTTTAAATACCGACCCAAGCGCCTTGTTTCTCCAGATCTTTCTCAACCTCTCCAGAGGATGACCAACGAGATGGTTGAAACATATTGATGGTACCACAACCTGAAGTAGAAGAACCTGAATCCAGAACACGAAGGATTCCACGGACTTCTGATGGAATATTTCAATAAAAGACTTCCCGTGTTCCACACTCTATCCTTTATCCAGTTGCTGACCAACATCACTGAGCCTGAAAAGCAAATTATAAGGAAAATGAAAAAGATCCTGTATAAGATAAATTCGCATAATACAGCCATCCTTTTCAATAAGACCTGTTTAAGAGTGGGTCTATTCCCTTAATATAATAATAATAATAATAAAAATAATTATTATTATTATTATTATTATTATTATTATTATTATTATTTTGTTGAATAAGATGGCTGCATTACATGAATTGATTTTATACTGAGTTTTCTCAATTTTTCTTATAGTTTGCTTTCCTGCACGTCAATGTTCATATTTCGGTGGATATAAACAGTGTATTTCTTACAGCAGAAATTCCTTATTCTCTAACTAGCTGACGGGATAATTCTGAATGACAGCCGATAAACTTTCTCTCTCTCTCTCTCTCTCTCCCTTTTTCCATCTTTCTCCTCCCTAACACCCCCTCTGCTCTCTCTCTCTCACTTCCTTTCCCTCTCACTGTCTCTCTCTCTCACTTCTTCCCTCTTTCCCCTCTCTAACACCCCCTCTACTCTCTCTCTCTCTCTCTCTCTCACTTCCTCTCCCTCTCACTATTTCACTTCCTCTCCCTCTCACTCTTTCTTTCTCTCACTCTCTCTTTCTCTCCAACACTCCCTGTTTCTTTCCCTCTTCTCCATAACACCCCCTCAACTCTCTCTCTTACTTCCTCTATCTCTCTCTCTCTCTCTCTCCAACCCTCCCTGTTTCTTTCCCTCTTTCTTCTCCCAAACACCCACTCTACTCTCTCTCCCACTTCCTCTCACTCTCTCATTTCCTCTCCCTCTCACTCTTTCTCTCTCCAACCCTCCCTGACTCTTTCCCTCTTTCTTCTCCCTAACACCCCCTCTACTCTCTCTCTCTCTCACTTCCTCTCCCTCTCACACTCTCTCTCTCTCTCTCTCTCTCTCTGTCACCCCCTTCCCAACCCCCACCCCCTCTGGTGCCATTGATGTCTTACCCCCGCAGTATTCTTTCCCAGATAGTAAGTTATTATGTATACCGAAATTAGGTATGATAAATTCGTAAAGTTACTAAGTCTACGGACATAACCAGCCACGTTTCACGGGCAGAACCAGCCTTGTTTCATGGAAGTCCGTATATAGATAGATACAGAAGGTTACTGAAGCCTGGGGTTGTAAATCCGTAGATTTCACCATGCTAATGTTATTTTTCGATGGTGTTGAGGTTAGGCTTCTCTCTCCCGCCTCGCGGCTCGAAGGACAGCGCCAAGTGGCCCCCCTGATGACGGGAGAGAGAAGCTTAACCTCAACATCAGACAAAAAAAATCCTTCCTCCTCACGACGGCGGGTCAAAGGCCAGCGCCAAACGGGCCCCTGATGAGCGAACCCATCAGGAACGTCCATCTGCGACCTGCGATCCCAACACACTTAACCAGATGCACTCTAACGCTCCCATGCGTGAACACCCGCAACTATCGTTGCACAAGAGAAGGCTCCGCCCAAGAAATTAATCACTTCCCAAAGACCAATGAGAATTCGACCCCCCACCCAAGGCGCCCTATAAATACAACCATGCTTGCCTAGTGTCTCCAGATTCATCTCAACGTCCAGAAGATGACCATCGAGCTGGTCGAAACACGTCAACAGAGAAAGTACCGAATATACAAGAAATGGACGTCAGAAAAAGAGATACCACCAAAAAATACCATTAGCACGGTTTCAGTATCCTACTGTATTATTAGAGAATAAAGAATTTCTGCTGTGAGAAATACGCTGTATTTATCCACCGAAATATGAACATTGGCTAACTATTGACCAATAATGACGTGAATGAAAAGAGAATTATAAGAAAAATTTAGAAAACTCAGTATAAAATCAATTCGCATAATGCAGCCATCTTATTCAACAAAACATGCTTGAAAGAGGGTCTTCTTCTTCTTCTTCTTCTTCTTCTTCTTCTTCTTATTATTATTATTATTATTATTATTATTATTATTATTATTATTATTATTATTATTACGGAAATGGAAGCAAACACAAGGCCTAACTTCCACGTTTATTGCAGTCTCCGAAAAACCAGGTTCAAAACTTTCGAATTTATAACAAAATGAGTCCCTACCATGCACTAACATTGTTTAAGCAAAACCAATAAATAATACCGTTAATGATAATAAATTTAAATGTATTGCTAGTGCTATGTAACTTTTAAAATAATCCCAATTTATTGTCATTACTATCATTAGGTAGTGCTGTCGCTCCCCGGACAACATCAACGGCTAGGCCTTCTACACTGATATGGCGAGGTAACGGATTTATGGGACCATCACTCACCCAGTGTGTCTCCAACGCAGATTGCATCTTCGAGGTAAACACAAAACCCAGTTCTCTAATCCCCGAAATTGCTCTCTATCTCTCTCTATTACTCGGGGTAAAGATATTAAAATTCTTGTAACAAAATAGACTTAAAAAGTATCATAAACTACTCTCTCTCTCTCTGGGTAACGATATTCAAATTCTTGCAACAAAATAGTCTCTCTCTCTCTCTCTCTCTCTCTCTCTCTCTCTCTCTTACTCGGGGTAACGATATTCAAATTCTTGTAACAAAATATACTAAAAGAATTTCATAAACTGTTTTTGCTTAAAGTTTTCCTCAGTTACTCTTGTAAATCAGTCTTGAAATTTACATGATATTGTCCCCTGAACATTGTGATTCAACGCAAATTTGTTTGATTAGGAACCATATCTAATTACTGATCAGTTATTTTGTGTTCTCCTTATAGTTTTCCTTTCAAGTGCTGTGACTGTTATTTACTTGCATAAGAAAACGTGAATAAAAATGCAAAGCTACAGGATTTATGATAAAGCAAACCAAAGATCACAAATGATGAAGCAGTAAATAAGAAAACATTGCCATAACATTTGTCAGGAAGAGGCCGGTATCACTGAAATGGGACACTGAAATGGGACATTTAGTCTAGAATTCCTTAATATTTTCTAGGTTTTAGCTGAAAAGCTCAAAAACTTGCTTTTCATCTTATTAACAGATATAATGGAAAAAAGAAAAATTCGTGACCATGAAATTCATTAAATCATTACAAGTTACTAGTGTTCTCTGTGATATAAATCTATATCGCCAAATTGTACAAACTCGAATACCTAATTTTTTGTGTGAGGTGGGGTGGGGGCGCTGGAACGGGCAGAAATATCATAACTTAATATAATATCATATCGTAAGATCGTATCTTCATATAATCAAGAGATATTAACTCAGAAATATCTGGGCCAGTGAGACGAGTTGATTGATTGATTAATTGTGGGTTATCTGGCGTCACAACTACCAGGGTCACCGACGCCGAATACTAAATGTGATCTTTTCACTTTTATAGTATGTTTTAAAATTAAAATTAAAATTCTTCTAAACAGAACTACATATAAATTTTATTAAAAAGAAAAAAGAAAACTAACTAAAATAAATAAATAAATAAATAAATATATAACATTCTGCTAAAAAGAACTATTAATAAATTTGATCCGATAAACAGTATAACTTAAGAAAAAAATAAATATATATATATATATATATATATATATATATATATATATATATATATATATATATATATATAACTATATATATATATATATATATACTAAGACAGCACAGCTGTCAAATATATTTGAGAAGAACAACTTCTTTGATAAAAGAGATAAAGAAGTAATAAGCCGACTAGAATAAAATGTTTGAACCGCTGACAATTAGAACAGAGTCGGTTATTGGCAATGCTAGTGCTCAGGGAATGAACTTACTTACATGAAACCCTAACGCTAATAGTTGTCTTTACTAATAACTTTTCAAGAGGTCAGTGTGCCGGGCTGGCGAGTGTGTGTGCGAGTACCCGAGAACCTGGGGGCCCTACGGATGTGAAGAGACACAGGTACGACTTGATTGTTTTGTCGTTGTTGCTCCTGTTTAGGTTTAGCAATAACTGAACTCTGACGTTGTTACTTTTGAATAACCTCAAATAAATTATCTCTCTCAGTCTGTTAACTGAAGCGCGATCAGACTCGTAATTTTCCAGTTCAATTTGGTCTCCGTCATAGCTCTAGCAAAGAATGCTGACGATTCCGTAAATCTTTAGGCTTATGTCTCATGGATTTATATTCTCAAAATTAAATTTCCAGGGATTCTAGGGAAAAAGGTAACACGCAAACTATTTGTGCAAATTACAGACGCAGTATTAAACATCTGACAAAACAAACTTTACTAAAAATGATCTTCCAGAAAATATTTTATACGTTTCTTTGTGTTTTACGTCACTCAATTTCATTTTCTTTTCGCATATTATCACCGCAGATTCTAGGAGGACAATGTAGCACCGATGAACAGTGTTCAGCCGTTACACCAAATGCTGTTTGCAGTGATTCCGTCTGTACTTGTCGGAGCCCTATGATTAGCTACATGAATCTCGCATGCATACACGGTTGGTCATTCATTAACGATAGTACCTTTTGATTAAAAAATTTGCTGCACTATAGCTCAGTTCAGATTTCTAGTGCTTTCGTATGTTTCACTAAGTTTGGGCATCGTACTCTAACACATTCTACTTTTACTATTTTTTCTTAAGTAATTACTTTTGTCTCTGGCCAATTGGTCTTTGAAGCTCTTCATCTTACTACATTATATTCTTTTCCTCAATTTTTTTTACGTCATTAACGTTAAAAATCAATCCAACAGTCAACCAATCGATCACTAAATCAAGATAGGTCGTAACTGATTTCTTCGCATAAAGAATCATTCTACGTTTTTTTTAATCTATAAAGTATGATAATGTACCTTAAAAAAACTTATTTTTGCCCCATGAAACTTTATCTTGACAGTCATAATGAAAATGAAATAGTACCTTTCAGTTTAACTCGTTGCTCACTGATGGTAGTACTGCAAATATCTCATATATAGATCAATGCTTCCCCAACGTCTTACTCCCAAAATCGCGGCGTATGTCAGGCCCACACTCTTTTTCACTCTAGACAGAATCCGTGACCTTAAGAATCAGTTACATTTCTCATTCCTTCCCATAAAATTTTAAACTTGGAACAGCTAACGTCATTTCGCATTTGCGGAGGCTCTAGAGGTAGGCATGGCTTCAAGCAGAAAGTGCTGTTTGAATTTGTTTTTTGTATACAGATATGATGAAACTGGATATATTTCCTTCACTAGTTTCACAAGCAAACAGTGGCCTCACTATGCATATGCATGTACTGCGTTATTCTGCATACGTACACATTACATACATACTACCACCTCACATATAACACGTGAATGAATGCACGGGCAGGCATGCATGCATGCATGCATATAGTTTAGAATATATATTTCCGCCATATAAATAAACACTTGAAACCCTACACGAACGCACGACCAGAACTGATCAACCATAAAGACTTGCTCACCGATGAACAATACATTTCTACATCAGCCTCTATACACTTGGCTATCTGTAAACTGACAGGACCTCTCTTATTTAAACTTGTAAAGCCTCTGAACATTGCTATGTCGCAAACAGAATCATTTAGCAAGCGCAGCTACGATTCAGCTAAGGAATAGTTCAATCATGATAAACTGGGGTAGGGGAGAGGGGTACAGTTCCACTTTTCTTTTTAACTGCCTTGACATACTTTTATGAGCCCACTGTAAAATGCTGTGGATGGGTTCTCCGCAAAGAATCTTTGTAAAACTTCTGAAAGAGTATTTGCGGGTAATATTTTTTCACATACCCATTTTAATTGCTGACCTCAAAAAAAAGGAAAAAAGGAAAATTTTCAACTTTACGTGCTTTAATTCGAAAAATCATGAGTATAGAAATACATACTCAAAATACTTTTTCATAAGAACATATAAGAGAACAAAACAAATACCACTAATGTTACATCTGTCATAAAAATGGAAAAATAAACACCAAATTTAACTTTACGAAAAACCGATCAGGACCTACACCCCGTCTCTTATTTTTCACCTGTGGTAATGTATGATATATATATATATACGTATGTATATGTATATGTATATATATATATATATATATATATATATATATATATATATATATATATATGGGGCGGAGTGGTATGATTCTTGGCTACCAGTCGAGAGGGCCGGGGTTCAAATCCCGCCGCTCACTGATGGCTCGGACTGCACCACTGCAAAAATCCGGCGGGCCGTCACCTAGCGATCCGAAAAGACCCGAGAGGTTCAGTAGGAGAATAGGTACCAGCCCTCGGGCTGGGGAGTTAAACAGTGGGTCGAGTGACACACTGACCACGTATCATAAGCATTGGGACCTGTCCCCACGGGTTGTTGGCCTAAGAAGCAGGAAATCAGCGCCTGCCCCTATGAGCCTACAGAGGCCCAGGAGGACTTTAACTTTAATATATATATATATATATATATATATATATATATATATATATATATATATATATATATATATAAATTTATATATATATATATATATATATATATATATATAATATATATATATATTGTCAACAGGGAACTATAAATTATTGTGTGCCTCATTTCTCGCGTGTGAAAAGGAAAGCTACCGTTTTAAGTCTTCATGCTACCCACATTATTCATCATTATTCGCTCGTTTAGCTTAGCACAGGTTAGATAAAATTTAAGTTCTGACGTGAGAGCTTATTTGTACTTGTAAAAGCAATGACCACTATTGTTACAGAATATACCCTTAACTAACAACTATAAAATAATCTGTAAAATATTTAGCAGGGTTAAATGAAATTGAAGGAAAAAACTGCTTCAAGACGAATAAAGACAGCAAAGTAAATTGTTGCATCCGCACAACTTCGATCTTATTACTAAAACCTAATCAGTCCATTAATATGACCGAAGCCCTGGAAATACTGATAACTTCTGTACAAGTTTTAATCAAACAAAATTGGAAAAGGAAAATTGTATAGGACTACCTCTGCCTTTTATGAGGCTGGTATTTAAAGAAAATTCTCTCTCTCTCTCTCACACACACACACACACGCATGACAGACATTACGTATACCTTGCACAGGCTTCCAATAAGGCTTAACTGTTGGTTTTTCCCTTTTCTTACTTTCAATCTCATTATCTTGATAAATATTTAATTATGCCTGGCAGTTATATTTTCATTCAATCCAATAATAGTAAGAGAAAATTTAATAATAATAGGTATGCGCACATGTCTATGATTAAAGGCGAGTTTGCTCTCTCTCTCTCTCTCTCTCTCTCTCTCTCTCCGGTAGGGGGTCGTGCGGTCAGTGCACCTCACGCGGTGCTCTGTGGGCACCACTTGAGGTTCTTTGCAGCGTCCCTTCGGCTCCTAGCTGCAACCCCTTTCATTGCTGTTGCTGTACTTCCATTCATATCCTCATTCTTCCGTCTTGCTATCCACCCTCTCCTAACAATTGCTTCATAGTGCAACTGCAAGGTTTTCCTACTGTTACACCTTTCTACTCTCATTTTCCCTATCAGCGCTGAATGACCTTGTAGGTCCCAGCGCTTGGCCTTTGACCTAAATTCGATGCTCTCTCTCTCTCTCTCTCTCTCTCTCTCTCTCTCTCTCTCTCTCTCTCTCATCATCTTCATTAGAAATCGCAGAAGTATTCAATATTTATCATTCAGCAAAGTCCTACATGATGTTTCTTGATATTTTATTGTTTCAAATATCTTCTGGTTTTCTTGTTCAACCTTTGATCTTCCTTTAAATGCATTCCTCACTAATTTTCAGCCTTTATATTTCCCGTTTCAACAAACTTCTATATATCTTAGCCGGTGATAGTGGCCACCATCAAATTTGTTTTTGTTCCTGGTGAGGGAATTAGATTTGAATGGCTTGTATACCTAAGCCTAAGATTACGTTATCATTAGCCAAGTGGTAACATAACGGTTTTTCGCTGATTGGTATTTGTACGGATGAATAGCTAAACTTCCTGTCTGTTCTACTGATGCTCCAAATAGAACACAAATTAATCTCAGAGATATGCTGTTTTATTTTTTTGCTAAATGCATCCGTAATAAATGTAAAGCAAAATTAAACCAATACTATCGTTACGATCAGCTCCGTAAGGTCCCCTTAGCTTTAGACCTTTGCTGGGTATCAATTAATAAAACTCTGACGCGTCCACAATAACAGAGAATTTGCTCCAATATCTGTTTATTATACAAAAAGAATCCCATGTATAATGGCATAGCTGCAGTGTTTACTCGGTTCGTGGCAACTATATTAACAACTCCACCAAACAGGGTTCAACAACTCTCCTCCCAGACCTATACAAACACCAGTTTAAACAGAGCTTTGCTGCTATGTACATAAGTAAATGATAATGTAAAACATACTAATAATTTACCTTTATTATTACCTTTAGTTCCATGATAATGGACGACGGTAACAAGAAGAAAGGCTTGAGCCATACAAGCTACGAAGTTTACACGAAAGGTTTAAAAATGTTCGTTTTAAAACGGAGCGATTGAGGTCAAATTATCTTACATCGTTGATCACACACACACACACACACACTGATGATCACTTCAGGTTTTCGATTCAGCCAGGTTACTCCTAAACCTTGGAAAAGCAGTTTCACCGAACCAGGCAAACCTTTGACGATCGCTGACAAAGACATGTTATCCCACCACCTCACTTATCGGTGAAGTTTCAAGAGACATATATTTCGTTGAATGGACAGAAGATATATTTGTGTAAATTATAGTAAGTTTAATACCGTTATTTATATCACATCTCTAAACAGATATAAAATTTCCAAATTGAAAACTAGAACCAAAAGTTTCAAGGAACAACTAATCGTGAGTGAATACTCCTAACTTTCAATGTTTCGTTACGGCATTTTCCAAGAACGCAGCTTATTTGAAAAACTCTTTTATGGTTCTGTTATATATTGCAATATTATACGTTACATTTTACTGTTATATCATTAAACAGATGTCTCCTAACAATCAAAAATGTAACATACTGCAATCGAGTTGCCCTTCACACATTTTGATATATGTCAAACGAGAGCACTCCGTTCCATAAATGAAATGAAACAGTTTTCACGACTGTATACGGACAGATATTCCCAAAATATCTTAATTAATGTGAACAACCTTCACAGCTTTCTTCGCTGGCGAAGTCGGCCTGAGCAAATAGCTCATCTCAACCGACAATAGTCCGGCCAAACGGCTGCGCATGCGCAATTCAACGTTAGTTTGGTGAGGCAACTCGTTTTGGCTTAGTTCGCTCTCCGTCGCGGGACATGTTATGTACCAGACAAGAGCATACGAGTAGATTTGAGTTTTATTAAATTTAAAAGTTGTTATCCCTAAATTGATGATGTACCGGATTTACTTGTATTTTAAATAATTGATATGAATGTCAGAATTATGTATATTTATACTTTTGCCAATTTTCCACAGAAAAAATCATTTTTGTATAATAAAGGCTGGAAGTGGCAGCATCAATCCTGAATATCTTATAGAGGATTTCATTGAAATCTATATGAATGAGACTTTGCTTGGGCAAGTAAAATCCAAAGGCTATCGTAACAGATTAAGCCTATGTATGTTTATTCTTGGTCATAAACCATATATGCAAGTTAGTTTTTACTTTTAAAGAGAATAAATCTTCATTATGGCGATATAATGTAAAACAAGAATAAGCCTATAATGCGCCTATTCATGATTATGCAACATATATGCAACTTATTTTTAAAATAAAAAAAAACATTCTGATGAAAAAAAAAAAAAAGCAAAATACTAAACTATGCATGTTTACTCTTTGCTCACATCCCACGTAAGCCAGTTTTGAAATGAAATTAGACTAATAAACACACATAAACAAAGGAACAGTAGTAAACTATGGATGTTCACTCGTTGTAACACATCACAGAAAGTCGTTCTTATAATGAAAACAAATCAGTATTAAACATCTTACTGAAACATAGAAAACCAATATTAGGCCCATACATGTAAACTTTACAATGAAAAACAATTAACTTAATTCACACAATTATCTTGCCATAGAGCTCTTCCTTCATTGATAAAATATTAAACAAACATCATGAAAGTCATGGGGGCCAAATTTAAACACTTAATAAATTCACATGGGAGTAGAATTAGTTTTTTCAACCACTCTTTCACTGGACGTCTTACTTGGCGCTTATGATTATGATATCAGCAAGCCAATTAGAGCCAGGGCATCGTTTGTTGACGCTATGGCTGCTACGGAGGACTGAGGAAAAAGGCTGTATCGTTAGTGGTGAAGATTTGTCTGTGCAGGCATAAATGAACGTTAGTGGCGGCCTTTAGTGAAACGTAATCAGGCGAAGAACGTTTTCCCATATCGCAAATGGAATGGATTGATGGAACTAATTCATTTTATTGCAGAGAGGGAAATCAAACTTCAATAAAGTATTTTCATATGCCTTTCCAATAATTAGTTCTCAGATATATCCATCATCTTCGAACGGTCAGTGTATGCAGATGAATAGTTGAAGTGTATTCACCCCTCTTTCTGATTATTATACGTAAAAAGTACTTACGTTAGCGACTGTGGTAGCAGGAAACAGTTTGCAATGGTAGTTTCCATATCATTGGTACTAATGTTCAATGTATGTATGTATGTACAGTATATATATATATATATATATATATATATATATATATATGTGTGTGTGTGTGTGTGTGTGTGTGTGTGTGTGTGTGTGTGTATAATATTCTCGCAATGAGCTATAATCTACACAACTGTGACTAAGACAACATTTAATGATTGTGTGTCCAATTTTAAGAGCTATACAAGAAGAAATTATCCATATTACATAAGCTAATTAAACCCTATGAAATATGTGCGTAAAACTAAATGTTTTGCAATTCATGAAAAACACGTTTTGCAATTCAAGATAGTATGTCGCCTTGATATCGACAGAAAAGATACTCCTCTCTCATAAACAGATAAGAAGTTCTAGACCTAACCATAAGTGAAACCATATCGAAAAGGCCACGCTTAATAGAGTTCGCAAACAGCTGGCAACATTTGGTCACCCTCAGTGGCCAATGGGATGTAGAAGACAAGATGACGTCATGTTTTCCCTACACCCAATAAAATCTCTCAGAAGAAAAAAATGCGGTTTATTGTCAAAATTACCCATAAAAAGAGGAACACTGAAACAAGATTATTGCGCAGCAGAGGAGTCTCAAAACTCGTGAACACTTTTGAGGTACGACTTTGATTTGACTCTAATGAAGCTATAATTTTCTCCATTTTCTCTTCTTTCGATTTTTATTATGTCAGCCTTGCTCTTTATAGGACTCTTTCGTTTCTTTTCCGTTCCCGTTGAGTGTTGTTTGATCAAAGTCCCAACTTTTTTTTTTTCTTTAAAAAATGGAAAGCTTTGTTTTAGAGTTGCTTTTTTCGAAGAGGAATAGTAAAAACGTGGGCAAATGAGCATTTACACAAAAATGAATGTGCATTATCAGAGGATCTTGTCAAACTGAAGCAGGAATGAATGAAACCATAACGTGAATAGGTGTACAGCCATAATAAGCTTACAAAGTGATCTTCTTTGTGAGGATGATTGCAACGACGGTGACTTGGATTGGCAGTGAATTTGAGCCTTTATCACCTATTCATTTATTCATTTTTATTTATCCGTTTTTTACTGAGGGTGATAGGCCGGGGAAAAAGATTGATTGTTTAATCGGTTCTGGTAACAGTGTTGAATTCCAGGGGGGATATCGATGGCTTATAACGCCACATCTATCGTTGCCTTTTAATGCTTTTGATTTCCATATAAATGAAAACTACGTCGATAACTGATACGGCCCTTTGTTATAATGGTAGTTCTAGCGATATGTTTTATTAGTGGCGCGCTCAGCAGCCTCGTCAAAACTGACTTTGCATGCTGCAAAAACACCGTGATTTACATGATTCTGGGGACGACCGTTGTCAGGGCTTTCTTGCCATGCAACGCATGCTTCCTATGAGAGATACTGGTGACAATAATACCAACTTAGTTCTCTCTCTCTCTCTCTCTCTCTCTCTCTCTCTCTCTCTCTCTCTCTCTCTCATGTCATTCACAAACGTATTTGCATCAAGAATTGAAAAAACGCACACCAAACAATCGCACGAGCAAAATGGAAGCACAGTTGCGACCCACCCGAAAAAGGCAACAGAATTTAGTCTTGGCAAAATATTCCCGGAGGAAAACGATGACATTCAAGCACATGTGAAAAACAGGAGTAACAGAGAGCAAGCACAATATTGCCCTTCATTAAGAAAGGCTCGCAATAAATGTCCCTCCAACTCTGGGAAGGTAATGAAGAACGACCGTGAGGATGAAATTCGGAATTCGGGAACGCATTCATAAACATAGGAAGAAATTAATATTAATTTAATCGGTGTAAAAGCACTTCCAGAAAGAAGAAGTTCACGGTTCAGGGGGAACTGAAACGACGGAGAAAAATTCTAAAACTGGTAGCACGTGGAAATCCAGCCGTTAAAAAATTAAAAATACTTGAAGATACTTTCATAGAGGTTCAATACAGTATGAACAGGGTTGAGGGTTTGACTATAAGTTGTTACTATCAAAATACAATTGTAAAGCTTTTTTATTATAAAATTTTTGTAAGATGCTTTGTTGGAATATAAGAGAGCATCGTAGTGACTTGTAGCACTGCATCTATTTTCACAGCATTCCTAGTCTCTATACTGTACTGTACTGAGTAATTTTACTCAACTGAAGTCATTATACCATCACTTGGAATAGTGATTTGGAATAAAAAGACAATGCAGCTTTTATTATTATTGGTCAGTATTGGCCATTTATCAATGACAGACAGGCAGATAAATGGCTTAAAATGCAAAGAATTATTTTTCATCTTTTTGACGTCGTCTTGCAATTATTTTGGTAAATGCTCATAAGATATAATTAAGCCAGTAGATATTCGGAGCTATCATGCATTTTTCAAATCTATATACTTGAAGCTATATGAAAATCATAGTGAAACTTTGCCCCTAATTTGATACCGATTTTCAAAATTTAAAAAAATGGACTAACCATAAAACATCCATTTTTCTTGAAGTAAAATTAAAACAACTTACGCAACAACTTAAACTTGAGTGGAAAGGAAAAAGGTTGTATAAAAACATTGTGGGAAATTCATGTCCAGAAAACAAAAACCTTTATTCCAGAGTTAAAGCAAAACATTTTATACGCAGACGAATAATGTTTACAATCTGAGAAAAAAAAAACTTAGCCGCCATTACAGGAATCCCAGAGACAAGATATTTTCAAGGTACATGTATTAAAAGAGAAAAGGGCATTTGCTAAGAGTACTGTGGTTCAGTATGGAATAATAATTACCAAAGCCTTTTTGAACTCTCTCTCTCTCTCTCTCATCATCATCATCATCATCATAAGAAATCGCAGAAGCATTTAATATTCTCATTCATTTTCAACAAATTTCTATATTTACTTAGTGATGATAGCCATCCACCAAGTACACTTTTGTTCCTTCTGAGGGAAACAGTTGAATGAGCTATAACAACTCGGCCTAAGATTACGTTATCATTAATCAAGTGGTAACATAACGGTTTTTATATAGACTGGTAAATAACTATGCTTTCCGCCAGTGGTGCAGTCGTTAAAAATACAACGTAAATTAACCACAGAGTTACGCTGCTTTATCTTTTGGTTAAATGCGTCCGTTAACAATATATAACAATTAAATAAATACTCTCGTCACGAGCCCCGTAAAACTCCCCTAGCTTTAGACGGTTGCTGGATATTATCACTTTATAATAAACTTCCGCGTCCATAATACCAAAGAACTTGCTTCACTGTGTGTTTGTTTTACAAATAGGACCCTGTATATAAATTAATGGATAAGGTATTTAAACGGACCATGGCAACTATAAGAATTCATTAGACCTATATCGACACTTGTATGAATAGAGCTTCGCCTAGAAAGTGTATATCCCTACAGAATCATGTACACTGGTAACGTACAGAATAAGACCATTTAAATGTAAAACACACTAATAACTAACTGTTAAGTCCATGATACTGGACGACGGCAATAGAGCGAAAAGCGTGAGCCATCACACGCTACGAAGTTTACACGAAATATTTGAACATGTCAGTTTAAAACGGAGCAAGTAATTGAGGTCAAATTACCTTACGTCGTTGATCACACACACTGATGATCACTTATGCGATTCTTGATTAAATCAGTTTTCCCTGAGAGGCCAGGTTAACAAACCTTGGAAAAGCACAGTTTCACCGATCCGGAAGAACCTTGGTGACACACTGACATGAAGTCAGTGATACTTGTTTTCCCGCCTGCTGGCTTATCGGGGAAGTTTCTTATGACGCGAATGTTATTCATGTTTCAAGACACGCATATATTTCATTAAATGGACAGAAGATATATTTATGTAAATTATGGTGAGTTTCATACTGTTACTTATATCACGTCTCTAACCGAAGTAGAAGTTGTAAACTGAAAACAAGAAGAAAAAAATTTAACGAACAACTCCAATCGTGAACGAGTACTTTAAAATTGAACTAAATGGTTCGCTACTGCAATTTACAAAAACGTTGCTTGTGTGAAAAATACTCTCATGACTTATAGGCTGAAATTTTGTTATATCCTACTGTTATATCATTAAACAGATGTCTCTTTAGCAGCAAAAAAAATGTAAGTAGCTAATACTGCAATCGAGTTCCATTGACGCATTTCGATATAAATCAAAAGAGGACACTCCGTTCAATATGTGAAATGCAGCAGTTTCATAGATTGTACACGGATAGACATCTCAAAATATTAGAGAAACGCACCCAGTCGAAGACATTTTCCCATATCGAAAATGACTTGGATTGATGAAAATGATTCATTTAACTGCATAGAGGGAAACCAAACTTCAATTAAGTATTCCCGTGCCTTTCCAATAATTAGTCATTAGATATATCAATCGCCCTAGAACGGTCAGTGTTATGGACATTATTCTGAAAAACGCTGATGAACAGTTGATGTGTATGCACCCTCTTTCTGATTATTATACATAATAATAAAATGTGCTGACGATAGCGGCAGTCGTAGCAGGAAAAGGTTTATTGTAATACATTACACAAGTAGTTTCCATACCATTAGTACTAGTTAAGTATATCTTAGTTTAACCAGACCACTGAGCTGGTTAACAGCTCTCCCAGGGCTGGCCCGAAGGATTAGACTTATTTTTACGTGAAGCAAGAACCTACTGGTTACCTAGCAACGGGACCTACAGCTTATTGTGGAAATCCCGAACCACATTATGACGAGAAATTAAATTTCTATCACCAGAAATAAATTCCTCTAATTCTTCTTTGGCGGCTCGGAATTAGTACTAGTGTCTATATATATATATATATATATATATATATATATATATATATATATATATATATATATATATATATATATGTGTGTGTGTGTGTGTGTGTTCTCACACTGTGCTATGAAAATGTCATTTATCCAACCATGACTGGGACAACATTTTGTGACTGCGTGTTTAATTCTTAAGGGCCTTGTATACAAAAAGAAGAAATTGTCCATGTTACATAAACTAATGATAGATTATGAAGTACGTGCGTAGAATGAAATGTCTTGCAATTCATAAAATAACACGTTTTGCAATTCAGTAGTGTGTCACATTCATATCGACAGAAACGATGCTCATCTTTCACAAGCAGATAAGAGGTGTTAGACCTAACCCTAAGTTAAAGCCACATCAAACAAGTAAAACCTGCGCCGAAGTTTCTTCGGCGCAAATCGAGGTTTGTGTACAGCGTATAATGCTGTATGAAACTCTCAGCCACAGCCTATGAAACTCTCAGCCGGCTGTGGTGGCCTGTGTTGTTGCGGTGCTAGATACACGATCATGGCTGAACTTAACCTTAAATAAAATAAAAACTACTAAGGCTAGAGGGCTGCAATTTGGTATTTTTAATGATTGGAGGGTGGATGATCAACATACCAATTTGCAGCCCTCTAGCCTCAGTACTTTTTAAGATCTGAGGGTGGACCGAAAAAGTGCGACGGAAAGACAATCTGACAGAAAACTGAAAGGATACGCGTAGGAGTTGGCGTTCAACTGGCAACATTTTGTCGGTCCTAAGTGGCCAATGGGATTCGAGAGACAAGATGACGTCATGTTTTCCCTATACAAAATAAAATGTCTCTCAGAAGAAAAAAATATTAGGTTTATTGTCAAAATTACCCATAAAAAGAGGAACACTGTAAACAAGGTTATTGCGCAGCAGAGGAGTCTCAAAACTCGTGAACACTTTTGAGGTACGACTTTGACTTGACTCTAATGAAGCTATAATTTTCTCCATTTTCTCTTCTTTCGATTTTTATTATGTCAGCCTTGCTCTTTATAGGACTCTTTCGTTTCTTTTCCTTTCCGTTGAGTGTTGTTTGATCAAAGTCCCAACTTTTTTTTTTCTTTGAAAAATGGAAAGTTTTGTTTTAGAGTTGCTTTTTTCGAAGAGGAATAGTAAAAACGTGGGCAAATGAACATTTACACAAAAATGAATGTGCATTATCGGAATATCTTGTCAAACTGAAGCAGGAATGAATGAAACCATAACGTGAATAGGTGTACAGCCATAATAAGCTTACAAAGCGATCTTCTTTGTGAGGATGATTGCAACGACGGTGACTTGGATTGGCAGTGAATTTGAGCCTTTATCACCTATTCATTTATTCATTTTTATTTATCCGTTTTTTACTGAGGTGATAGGCCGGGGAAAAGATTGATTGTTTAATCGGTTCTGGTAACAGTGTTGAATTCAGGGGGATATCGATGGCTTATAACGCCCATCTATCGTTGCCTTTAATGCTTTTTGATTTCCATATAAATGAAAACTACATCGATAACTGATACGGCCCCTTTGTTATAATGGTAGTTCTAGCGATATGTTTTATTAGTGGCGCGCTCAGCAACTCGTCAAAACTGACTTGCATGCTGCAAAAACACCGTGATTTACATGATTCTGGGGACGACCGTTGTCAGGGCTTTCTTGCAATCCAATCCACGCTTCCTGTGACAGATACTGGTGGCAATATCAATTTCTCTCTCTCTCTCTCTCTCTCTCTCTCTCTCTCTCTCTCTCTCTCTCTCTGAACTTTGGCTTTACCTCAAAAATCCCTCACCTCTCTTTCCACTATACACATCCTATTTTACTTGTCTTTTCATATAAAACTAAGCATGAGCAATATCTCTCTCTCTCTTGTTATTTGTGAAATCCTATTCTATCTTTTTATTGTTCCTTAAGTTTGTTTTATTTTCTTTCTCCATCTCTTTATCACTCTTTGATATTACCTTGCTGTGTCTCTCTCTCTCTCTCTCTCTCTCTCTCTCTCTCTCTCTCTCTCTCTCTCTCTCTCTCTCTCTCTCTCTCTCTCTCTCTCTCATACAGTATCATTCACAAACGTTTTAGCATCAAGAGTTGAAAAAACGCAAACCAAACAATCGCACGAGCAAAATGGAAGCACAGTTGCTTGCTTGCTTGCAAACCATGAGGGAGGGCGGCCCACCCGTAAAAGGCAACAGGATTTAGTCTCGGAAAAAATATTCCCGAAGGAAAACGACGACATTCAAGCAAAAGTGAAAAACAGGAGCAATAGAGAGCAAGCACAATATTGCCCTTCATTAAGAAAGACTTGCAGTAAATGTCCCTTCAACTTTTGCAAGGCAATGTAGAACAGCCGTGTGGACGGAATTCGGAACATATTCATAAATATAGGAAGAAATTATTATTAATTTAATCAGTGACGCAAGTACTTTTTCACGGTTCAGGAGTAATTGTTATGGCGAAGGGAAAAAATTGGTAGCACGTGCAAATTCAGTCTTATAAAAATGAGAGATAGTTGAATAGATAGATAGATAGATAGATACATGTATATATATGTATGTATATATACATATTATACACTATATATATGTATATATACATATATATATATATGTGTGTATATATATATATATATATATATATATATATATATATATATATATATATATATATATTGTCGGGCCCCATTTCTTTCCCTTCAAAGGGCCTAACAACCAAGGTAGCATGACCGGGGTAGCGGCGTGGTTTATATTGTAAGTAGGAACAAGTGATTCTTGAAAACAGTTACTAAATTCCAAAATACTAAGGTTAAAAGGGGAAAATGATTAATTGTTCCCGTTTCTTGTTTATTTGCACTTTTTGTCTTACAGTTCCACCCATAGTTTCTCGACTGGGACCTCGAAATAATGGTTTCGAGAGACTTAGCGAATTTGATTAAGGGGACTAATGTTCTGAGAGTCAACCACCACTAACACACTTCTTCTCTTTCTGTCCTTCGGTTTCTTTTCTGCTTCCCCTCTCTCTCTCTCTCTCTCTCTCTCTCTCTCTCTCTCTCTCTCTCTCTCTCTTTCCGCTCTTATCAGCTCTCTTAGACTCTCCTTTTTTCCCTGTCTGTCTGTCTTTATATCTCCCATTTTCCCTTGTGTCAACCATGACGTCATATTCTGGGCAGGTACTGCTTTTCCTGAGGCAGCTCCTCCATTTGTTTCATTCCAACTCTTGGAGGTGTGTTTTAAGGAATTCCCGTTGATCACTGGGTATTTTGCTCCTCGTAGGACGTCCTTAGGCCTCTGGCATTGATGGCATTTGACTGGCCAAAACAACTAGGCTTGACCTGTGGGAGTGGCTTATTTCCTTGGGCTCTGCTTCAAAGGCAAAGGGTGTGAGGGTGTTTTCTCACGCCTTAGCTAACCATATGTTTACAGGCATTTCCTTCGAAGGACCCTCGTGGATTTCGAAGGCACGGCCAGATGCGATTTCTCTCAGCGCCTCGTTAGTACTTGTGTGTTCTTGAAGTTATGTTTGGCGACTTTTTGTGACAGGCGGGGAGATTTATGAGTTCGAGGTCCTTTCTACTGACCCAAATGGAAATAGGATATTTCCACTTCGAAAAAATACGTTTCTCTGTTCTCTCGAATTCATATATACTTTTGCTTGGAAGTAAAGTAAAAAAAAAATAGTCTTATTCAAGATTACAGAAGAAGAGCCTTAGGACCCAGATTTTTTTGTTTAAAGAAGAAAATTTAACTTCACCACGGAAGCAAAATTTCTACATCCGAAAAAAAGTATTTTCTCAAAGATAAAACAGACGCAGATTCTCGAAATAAGTCAAAGATATATGGAGGTATAAAATAAATTCTAAATTTCAGATTGATAAGTAATTCGAATGAAGAAAGTAAGACTTTGTGTCTACACAACACAATAAAACATCCATTTTTTCTTGAAGTAAAATTAAAATAACTTAGGTAACATCTTAAAACTTGAGTGGAAAGGAAAAAGTCTGGATAAAAACAGTATGGAAAATTCATGCCCAAAAAACAAAAACCTCTATTCTCGAGTTCAAATAAAACATTTTTCGCGAAGAAGAATAATGGTTACAAACTAGAAAATAAAAGAAAGGAAAATCTTAGCCAAAAAAGGGAATCCCGGAGACGAGATTTTCTAGGTACACGTATTAAAAGAGAAAAGGGAATTTACTGAGAGTACTGTGATTCAGTAAGGAATAATAATTGCCAAAGCCTTTTTGAACTCTCTCTCTCTCTCTCTCTCTCTCTCTCTCTCTCTCTCTCTATATATATATATATATATATATATATATATATATATATATATATGTATGTATATATATACATGCATACACATATACACATGCATGTATATTTACATATATATTTATATATGTGTGTGTGGATGTATACACATATACGCGTCTATATGTGTTTTTATGTGTCTGAGAGACACATAGGTACAGAGGGAATTCCAATCAACTTAATAATCCAGTTGCCACATTCGTCTTTCTGCAGTGCTTTAAGGTAATGGGAGTATCATGGACGTCTGGGTAGGACGACTTCATAAATGAAATCATTAAGTAGCACAGACAGCAGACCTTTATTGAGAAAACTTTATATATATATATATATATATATATATATATATATATATATATATATATATATATATATATATATATATATATATATATATATATATTATATTCATACATAGTTACATATATATGTATGTGTGTGCAACTTCTCATAATCACGAATCTCCTACAAAAGCCATTTCAACCGATGCGTGAATAGGCTAAATCGGGAATACCCTGATTCTCGAATCTTTTTTTCTTTTTTCCAGCCAGCGAAGTCGGTTCACTCTGTTACAACGACGCCCAGTGCCGTGCAGTGAACGTCTACAGCTTCTGCAGGTACCTGGTGTCCCAGGTGGTGGGGACGTGTGCTTGTGAAACGGACCAGTTCATTAACGTTCGAGGGAGATGCAGTCCGCGCCTAGGTAAGACTCGCAGATTTTTATAAAGCAAATTTAAATAAATCAATGAATCACGGATTTTCTGTTAGCTAAGTTTTATATTTTGCATTCAGCCGATCAGTTCCTGTTTTACAGTTTGTCTTGCGCCTGTTGAGAATGGAAGCAATTCATCATTTCTGCATAAACGATAGGGTACAGAACTAAAGAAAGCTACTGTAATTTCCATCCTATAAAGTTTCCTCCACTGGGTGTAATACTGAGTAATTAAGTAATTAAGAACCAAAGTCCTTATTACCCAAAAGAGGATAATCGGAGCCTAACTTGGTGATAAGTAAGTATTCGTATTACGTTGAAGAATTTCTGGGAAGAATAATGAAAGTAATGCAGGCGACATTATTTTGCATCAAACTTTGTGCAATTGCTTATCTGCATACTCCACTAAATATACATGTGTGGTTATATATATTTATATATATATATATATATATATATATATATATATATATATATATATATATATATATATTATATATATATACATATATATTTATATATATATATATGTATATATATAAGTATATATATATATATATATTACTAATGGAGTATTTATTCATAAAGCACATAGTTTTCAATAAACAGTTCACATTGTCACATCCGTACAATGATTGTACGGATACTTGGCAATGTGGACTGTTTGTCCAAGAAAGCTTGTAAATTTCTCTGAATAAATACGCCATTAGATACCATCCAGTTTGAACAGAGGTCCTTTAGCAATTCTACTAATGCACAGAACAATTGAGCATGTGATAAAGTTAATATATGTATATATATTATTATATATATATATATATATATATATATATATATATATATATATATATATATATATGCATATTATATATAATGCAATAAAGTGATCCATTAGTAATAGAATTTGGATTAGCAGGACGAAACGAGTTGTAAAAATATATACTCACCATACAGCTTTCGTCTATCATTCAATGGACTAATGTTTTCACAAACTTTTTCTGTCTTTGCTAATCAAGTACATTATCAGCCTTCTGTGCATAATTGAGAAGCACGATACGTTTATTTTTGTATTATATATATATATATATATATATATATATATATATATATATATATATATATATATATATATATATATATATATATTTATATATATGTGTATTTTTATATATATGAATACGCTTTCTTTGAAAATACTGAGAAAATTATAACATTTTATATATATATATATATATATATATATATATATATATATATATATACATATACAAACCCTAAGCACAGTTGATCACTACAAAATAAATGCAAAAGATTTAACCCAACAAAAAATAAAAGAGTAAGAAATAATTTCACAAACTTTTTTCTGTCTTAATCAAGTACATTACTGTGGGCCTTCACTATGTGCATAATTGAGAAGCACTGATACGTTGTTTTTTTAGAGTTATATATATATATATATATATATATATATATATATAACATATATATATATATATATATATATATATATATATATATATATATATATATATATTTATATATGTGTATTTTTATATATATATGAATACGCTTTCTTGAAAATACTGAGAAAATTATAACATTTTATATATATATATATATATATATATATATATATATATATATATATATATATATATATATATATATACACACATATACAAACCCTAAGCACAGTTGATCACCACAAAATAAATGCAAAAGATTTAACCCCCTTAAAAAAATAAAAAGAGTAAGAAATAATTTCACAACAGAAAACTTGAAAGAGGAGCGAGTCCTTTGATAAGTAGCTTTTGCATGAACATACCCTCCGCCTCCTTGCGCTTTGTACTTGTCGGTCTTTGTTTTCATTGTCTAAATTCTTGAAAGACAAAAAAAGAGAAAATGTTGGGTGCGGAGGGAGAAGCAAAGAAAAGTCTCTGGTGAGTCATCGTTTTATGCAAAACACAAGAGAATTCTCCGCGCCCCTCTCCACCTCCCTTGTCCGAAATAAAGAGAATTCTTATGCTCACAATTTTCAATTTTAAAAATATAAAATAATAATAATAATAATAATAATAATAATAATAATAATAATAATAATAATAATAATGAGGCCAAATATGAAAAAGTAAGTTAAATTCTATTTGAGGTATTAAAAGATTTTCCTGGTCAGCACGAAAAAGCTGATGAAAGCTTATCACAAATGTATTAAAAATACTGTCAAATCAAGCTAAGAAAGAATCACCAAACTAAAGCACCAAACTAAAGCACCTGATTTAAATCAATTAACGACTTGAAATACAGTCTGTTACATAACATGAAAAGAGACCAAGAAATTTAATCAAAGAGCTGAGAAAAAAAAATTTTCTTAATCAAATCAAGGATTAGGCGATAAAGACTATCAATGAAGAATAGAACATTTTGTCTAAAGAAGGAGCAAATACGGATATGTTTAGAGATCCATAGCTTTCCGTGAAGCCTTAATGGAGGATTGAAGCTTCTCAAAAAATTTGTCTGGTCTCAACTTATTACTGAAAGATAGCTCAAGTAACTGCTGTAATTCACGTTTTCTAAGGAAGAAGAAACGAAAATACTCCCAATGCAAAACCATAAGATTTACGAGGTTGAGCCAATAGCCTAACAAATAAATGCACTCGGACTGAACTTACAAGGCTTTACTTACTATATATCGTTAGGAGAAATATTAGAGGAGGATTATTTTCACCAGATACAAAATAGAACGAAATGCACAAGAAAAGTTGCTCTCATCTCCGGCGACAAAAAAAAGAACATTAGTCGTACCACGTGACATGTAGTGGAAACCAAACTTCAAATCACAACAATGGCTAAAGGGAAGAACCCCAGTATTTTGATGGCGCTTGTTTCTCCCCCAGAAAGTCGTAGATTATTTACGGGAAATGAACAGAGAAATCGTTGTTCTCCCAGATACAAATGGAGATGAAATGCAAAAAAAAAAAAATAAGAAAGAAATATTGCGTTGCTAGTGCATGCATGAGTTTATGTGTGCACAGACATTTTTTGCGTTTACACAGACAACGTTCGTTATTTATAACCTCATGTGGATGAAAAGAAATACGGGAGTTCAACGCCTTTCGTGACTCAAATGATATACCAAGATGTCTGTTACATTTACGCGACCATTTATATTAGGTGAAAATGGTTGAAAGTAAGTTTAATCTTTCATGTGTATAATTACTTGTGTTCGGCACATGATAACATACATACATATATATATATATATATATATATATATATATATATATATATATATATATATATATATATATATATTATATATTATATATATATATATATATATATATATATTATATATATATATATATATATATATATATATATATATATATATATAATTATATTTATATACAATATTATAGATATATATATTTATATATGTATGTGCTTACATAATACACATTCAAATGCACACGGTATATGACTAGATGTGCGCAGTTGTAGAACTGAATTATTAATCGCTTTTGTTGCCGTAAGAAGTAGCTATTATATAGATAACATCATTCCCGTAAAAAATATCAACAAAATAAAATCTAGCTGCTCAAAGTTCTCGTTCAGATCTTACCCGCCCGAGCATTAAAATTTAAATATATAATGGATTTTTCCAAAATATATTTCAATATAATTAAAATCCCCCAGTGAAATATGGTACCCCTACATAATCTCATAATCGTTACATTGCTTTTAAACACAAAAGCAAAAAAATGGAATACTCCATTCGGTTTATGAAAGCCTTGCTGCCTATGACGTCACTCATTGTTGCTCCCAGTAAATCATCCATAATATGCTAAACATTTATATATCTGTTGTCGCTATACATTTCCATGCATTATTATATGCATAAGCCGTTCACTTAGATGGGCGTTTGTTTAGAGGTTCTGACAAGGACAAATTCCTATAAACAAAAGTGTATTAAGAGATATGCACGCCTACCGAAGCTGACCTGATGGAAATACCATATGGATGTCGAAGTGTTACTGATAACAATCTCGAAGAACTAAATATTCTAGAGTTTTCTGAGATTTCTAACAACTGAAAACTGCAGCGGGTTGTAGATATGCCAATTCCTGTAATGTTGGACTATTAAGTCAACACACACACATATAATATATGTATATATATATATATATATATATATATATATATATATATATATATATATATATATATTATATATATATACATATACATATATATATATATACATATACATATACATATATATATATATATATATATATATATGCATATCTATATATTATAAAATGCATATATGTCTGTGTGTGTGTGTTTTCCTTACGTGTGTGTGTGTAATTATACGCCTGTTCCCTTGAAAACGTGTGGTTCCAGATGGTATGACTCCTCCGGTTTTCAGTAATTCTTTTTGAATGGAATTGCTTGCATGCTTTTCATTAAACCTGGCTCCAACCAGCACAGTTGACTAACCATCAAATGCTTTATTCACTGCTCAGTTCAAAATAAGGTAGTATAGATTTTCCATGAAACGGGCCCAAATCAGATCAGTACCCTCAGAATAGTAATATATATATATATATATATAGTTATATATATATATATATATATATATATATATATATATATATATATACAGTATATATATATATATATATATATATATATATATACCTTCCTATTTGTCTATCTATATAAATACATGAAATGTAGGTATACACCAACACAAATATATATATATATATATATATATATATATATATATATATATATATATATATATATATATATATATATATATATCAGAGAGAGAGTGAGTGTGTGTGTGTGTGTGTGTTTGTGTGTTGAGAGCTACACATATTATCTCTCCAGTGTGCTGTCTCCTGAGGTTTCCAAACTTTTCCAAATCTTGCCATTAGCGTAAGCTCTATGGTTATTGGCTAATAAAAAGTATTATCTATGAGAACTTTGGTAATAAAATGAAATTGCTCTCAATGAAAATCCTTTATTAATTTTTTCAGTTATCCTGTATTGACATTTTTTCAACGAAAAAGGTCAACGACAAGATCATTTGTCACCTACGCAGATCGTGACAGGTCGGATTAAGGCGGCTGTATATAAAAAAAAAATAATAATAACGACAGCAATCAGGTGCAAATGACAGGTATCCCTTGATCCAATGTCAAAATTGTCGACTTATGTTATGCCTTCCCAGCGTGAAATGAACAGCAATTACAGTCAAGATAATGCGTCTGAAATAGTTTTGAATTATAAAGAAAGAATCTATATGTAACGCCTGAACAGTTTTTTGTCACGTCTGTAACTGAATTTTCAGTTTCTTTCAAATCTGTTTTCATTTTCTTGTCCTGATTTAAAAGTAAATCGCCCCTTGACGTTATGATCTCTCGAAACTGAATTTAAAATCTAACTAGTTTTTTTTACAATAATATTTATCAACCACTCTTATAGTTAATTGGAAGTTTAACCATATCCATTATTACTTGATGTGTACACTTGTAGCATCATATACAAAAACAAGTAAAAAATGCGCCGAAGTTTCTTCGGCGCAATCGAGTTTTCTGTACAGCAGCTACAGCGTATAATGAAGGCCATGAAACTTTAGCCATGGCCCGGTGGTGGCCTATCCTATACCGTTGCCCGAAGCACGATTATGGCTAACTTCAACCTTAAAGAAAATAAAAACTACTGAGGCTAAAGGGCTGCAATTTGGTGTGTTTGATGATTGGAGGGTGGATGATCAACACACCAATTTGCAGCCCTCTAACCTCAGTAGTTTTTAAGATCTTAGGGCGGACAGAAAAAGTGCGACAGAAAAGGGTGAGTACAAAAAAAGGTCCGGACAGAATAAAATGGGGACGGACAGACAAAGCCGGCACAATAGCTTTCTTTTACAGAAAATTAAAATGGATGCAAAAATACATATATAAAAAATTGTACATGACACTGCAAACCAATTTTTCACGCGGAGTATATGGTGGTAACTCAAATAGCAATTACATAACAGAAGTAGAATTCAGATCTCGAGTAAGTTCGAAATCACACGTCAGTACCCCGAATTGCAAGTTATTTAGTTACCGACCACGCCACGGAAGCAATTTTATCACTTGATTTAATAACAATGCTATTCCAAAAACTAGGACCTTATCAGCAAGCGTTTGTTAACTACATAATTCTAAATACGTAAATTAGTATAATTACTGTATGTATTTGCATATATAAATACACACACTAATATATATATATATATATATATATATATATATATATATATATATATATATATATATATATATATATATATATATATATATATATATATATATATGAATTTTATTACATCACCGTGACATTTTGTATTCACAAACATTAAGCGACAAATGTCACACAATATTCAATTCGCTCTACCGCGGAAATAATACCGAAAGGGAATTATAACTGATAAGCGATAGTCCCTTGATGAAGTCAAACCACCGACACTAACTATCCCTGACTTCAATTAGAGGAATTTATTTCTGGTGATAGAAATTCATTTCTCGTCATAATGTGGTTCGGACCTCACAATAAGCTGTAGGTCCTGTTGCTAGGTAACCAGTTGGTTTTTAGCCACGTAAAATAAATCTAATCCTTCGGGCCAGCCCTAGGAGAGCTGTTAATCAGTTCAGTGGTCTGGTTAAACTAAGATATACTTGACTTTTTCAATGACGAATTCTCTTGCCACTAGACAGTGGTAACAGAACTTGCCACTGAAGTCATAGACAGGTCTATTCGGTGGTTCGAGTCCATCAGGTGACTATCGTTTATCAGCTATAATTTTCCTTCGGTATTATTTCTGAGGCAGAGAGAATTGGACATTAAATGACATTTATAGATTAATGTTTGTGCATATATATACATATGTGTGTGTTTGCACATTTGTAATAGCAACAGTTACCTCTTGGTTTCTCAATTTTTTCCACACTTTTCGGATACGCTCTTCTCTATAAAGCCTTAAACCCAAGTGGAGAAACAAATGAAGAAACCTGACGTCCATGGCAGATTACGAACCCGACGTCAATGTGTCAGGATGAGGTTACAAGCTTTTCCAAATAGTGTGAGGACATTAGGAAGATAAGAGGTCATTATGGGTATTACAAATGCATATATATATATACAGTATATATGTATATATATATATATATATATATATATATATATATATATATATATATATATATATATATATATATATGGTAAAATCAGTGACTCACTATATATATATATATATATATATATATATATATATATATATTATATATATATATATATATATATATATATATATATATATATATGTATATGCATATACATTAATAATTATATATAACTACACTAATATATATATATACTATGTATATATAGATATATAAATACATATACATATACTGTATATTTCAGCGTATTTACAAAAAATATATCCCAAAATATGAGAAAAAATTCATTGGGCATTGACGAGATAAATGAATGAAAGGACACTCCTAATATCAAAAGGAAAAGAAATAAGAGATTTGTCGGGACAGGGAAAAAAGAAATAGAAAGAAACAAAGAGGGATAAAAAAAAGAAACCATCAAAAGAATATTTGAAAATAAGAGTGTGCAAAGGGACACTAGTGAAGAGGGAAAGAGAAACAAAGAAGAATAGAAATAAAAATTTGTTATCCAAACCTCCTCTCCTCACTTACCTTCCCCACCCAACACTGCACCCCCATATCATTCTCCTCCTCTCCCCCACCCCTCCCATCACTGACCCCATACTGGCTCCTACCCCCCTCGCCCTCCCCACCCTCCCGCAACTCACAAGGGCCCTTGGGCAATTGGCGGTCGAACGCAAAAATGAGATTCAAAGGGAGCGGTAGGACTAACCAATAAAATTCTCTTATGAAGTAAGAAGCCTAGATGATTGTGTGGGTGTATGCGCCCTCGCCTGCGGTTTTTTTTTTTTTTATTATTGTTATGATATACTGTTGATGAAGGTAAGTATAACATTTTCTAAACTTAATATTTTCTTGAACGAAAAGTCGATTTCTAAGCAAAAGTAGGGCTAACCGACAACTTTCTCGGCAGTTATACGCCTATTACAATTAACTGTGCGTGTGTGTGTGTGTGTGTGTGTGTGTGTGTGTGTGCGCGCGCGCGCTTTTCAGTAGTTAGAGTGGATGGGGCTAAATATTTTCTGAAATAAGAATGCTAAGAAGATCACTTACATTAGGAATTAAATATCTCTTACACATTAAGAAGTATAGTTGACTGTGTCTGCGGTTGTTTGTGAGCCCATGCTCGCATGTGTTTGGTTCTCCTCCACAGCGGTGTAGTGATTAAAGCAAGAAAAACGTGGCCTGAACACTAACTGAAAATAATTCTTGAAATCCTTACATTTTATATAACTCGCGGCCCTTCATCGATACCATACTTTTGGAACTAACATTTGCGTATTCCTATACTGAGTTTTAAAAAATGTAGGAAAATCAGTCCCTCTTGGTAAGTTTTGTTTCTTTACTGACTGACCACTAAATGCTTTTTTCTTTCAAGTTCATGAAATCTGGCGATCCAGACTCTTCAATGAAATGGAAGGACTGCGACGAATTTTTCAGCACCACTGTTCAGACCCTGTGCGATTTGATCGGCAGTGGATTTTTACATAGAAATTTTTACTTCCTCCCATTTTAAACATTTGCATTCGTCTGCTATTATGACCCAAGTAGTATCATCTATTTGCAAAGATAAATAATTCATTTGAAAAATATGTCAGTCACTCATCGTTGACCAACCAGTGGGCCAAACCCTCATTCCATGATAATGTAATTCATCACTTGAAATTTATTATGTGTGATGTTAATTGGCAGTTCCATCACAGGTAGATAAATGCACCTGTTCATTCCTCTGACAACTTGAAAGAGGCTTTCCGCTTTACATTTTGATCCCAATTCATATAACAAGAGTCAGCAGACTATGTAAGGCCGAGTATTAATTATGATTCAAATTTGAAATTAGCTAAATAATTGTTATCTAATTGACTGACTGCTTCCAGGATACTGTTAAGCAACCAATGACCATTTTCAGCTCTCTCCCTTTCTTTCTCTCTCTCTCTCTCTCTCTCTCTCTCTCTCTCTCTCTCTATAATTCTCAGATTACTGTGGAATTGTCACTCTCTCTCTCTCTCTCTCTCTCTCTCTCTCTCATTCTCAGATTACTGTGAAACTGTAACTCTCTCTCTCTCTCTCTCTCTCTCTCTTCTCAGATTACTGTAAAATGTAACTCTCTCTCTCTCTCTCTCTCTCTCTCTCTCTAATTCTCAAATTACTGTGAAATTGTAACTCTCTCGAATTCTCAGATTACTGTGAAACTGTAACTCTCTCTTTCTCTCTCTGATTCTCAGATTACTGTGAAACTTTAACTCTCTCTCTCTCTCTCTCTCTCTCTCTCTCTATCGGAGCGTTCCTTTCTTTCTTTTCCTTTACTATAGGCCCCGTTAAATCCGACTATTCCGCAGGAGAGAGACGCTATAACGAGGTTTGAACCTGCTGCAGGTGGAAGATGCACGAAGGGGTCCTGTCCACGTCAGCTGGGAGCCGCCTCTTGTCAGCGCGGGAAGGACGCCTCCCTGAAGTGCTTCTGCAGGAAGGATGCCGTCCGGAGGAGGGGTGTGTGCGTCCCTCAGTAACGTGTGTAGGATCTAGAAGGATTCTATCCCCAATTGGACAGATTTACTTACTGGTTAATTTGTTTTTTTGGCGTCGCGACAACTAGGGTCCTCCAGGGCATCGACTACTTTCAGATCATCACTGCAGTCTGGTTTCCTCACTCCAAATCAACACAGAGATTCCTTTGTTGTGGCAGAGACCAAATGCCTACAAATGTAGGTGTTATGATTTTGAGTGATGTAACTGCTTTTATCACTCTAAAGAGAGTCTCGGGAAAAAATTACAGCCTTCAATGACATACATTTAAGCGTGTTCACAACTAATGTTATTCTCATATTAGTAAGTCGTACACTTTATAGGTAGAGCATATTAATTTCTTCAGAATTCAAAGTCTGAGGTTCTAATTTGTGATTGCTGTTAGGAATGGATGATCGGTTTATAGAAACTGTAAAATGACGTGATGCCTCTTGATAAGAGAAGACAATTCAATTCAGACTTTCGTGTATTCTTGAAAGCGTTGCATCAACCATCTTTTCTCTCTGACCTCAGGAAGACCCTAGAGACGATTTGTCTCAGTGAATTTCCACTGAAATTACTAGGCATTAATCAGTCTTTCCTAAGATTCCACTGTTTTTTCAATGTTAGCTTCTTATTCTCTATTCTTCTTTAATATTGCCTTTTCCTCTTTACGAATTAAATGCATATTAATCCTGTTATGGCCTTTTCTTTATGCAGACACTAATATATCAGGTTTTCCCCTCTCTTCGTAATACACCCAAATATCAGTCTTTTTTTTATCTCCAGCTTTCTTCAAAACACTCAGATATTAATATGTTTTATCTGTTCGGGAATATCACCTCTGCAAAGCACACAAAAATATCTGTTTGTTTTCACATTAACTCTTCTCATCTACATTTTCAGATGTATGCGCGTTTGTAAACTGATCAGCCTAACTCACTTTTTATCAGCACCATGTACGCACAGGCAGAAACCTTTTGTATCTATAAGTGATCTGGCGTGAATCTTTTGTAATTTAGACGTGTCTTCAGCTTGAACCAAAAGCAGTGATAATCACAATGGAGAATGGATTTAGGAAGGTGAGACAGGAGAGCTGGCAAAAACTAAATATGGGAAAAAACGTGATACGATATCCATTGCTAAAAAGCTGAGTTTCCAAAAGTGCTTAAAACTATATTCAGCCCCAATAATAAGATCATAATACAACAAAAGATAACTCCTTCAGAGACGATGACTATCATCTTTGATTAACAGTAACTTAAACGTCAATATCCTTCGAGTGATAAAACTTTATCTTTTAGCGTCTGACCGTTCTTAAAGATTTGTAGAAGAGTTTGACATTTTTGGGGAAAGAGACATGTAATTTTTTTTTCAGTGAATTAAAAAATGTTCATGGAGAGTTTACTTCTACGGGCCTTACGTAATCATAAGTAAAACAGAATATTAGTTACTAGATATTCAGAGTCAAGTTTTACAGTTGCTGGCTATACGTATACTGTAGTACATACTGTAAGTATTTACTCAATCTACCTGTAACCCTCTCCGTAAAACCCATTGCCATTCAGTAATACTCACATTAATTTTAGTTTATTGCATGTTACAGTACTGTGCAATCAATGAAACATATATGTTTGTGCATATATAAAGACATGTAATTTCCACAGTGGTCCCGTGGATGAAGTATAAAATAAGTCCTCACGTGAAAATAAAAGGAATTGGTACCAATACTTTCAACTTTTATTCCAAAGTCATCTTATCTTCAGTACCCTGAAGATGACTTTGGAATAAAAGTTGAAAGTCTTGGTACCAATTCCTTTTATTTTCACGTGAGGACTTATTATATAAAGACATGTACACACACACGGATATATGAGTGTATTTGTGGCACATTGATTAATAAACAATATTAAAATTGTTTGCTTGTATCCCCTAATTAAGTCCAAATGTCAAAAGTAAGAGCATACAATGAACGGCATACATGCGCGAAAAAGGACAGCTAATTGCAATATAATTCAATTGTGCTTTTGTTTCCCCGGTGAGCACCATTAATTGCTTTGACAAAGGTTCGCTTATGTCTGGCGGATATGAAGTTTTAATCCGGGCGGATTATTTAAAAAAAAAATTTTGCATCGTTTCTCAAAGGTCAACCTTGCGTTCTCGGTGTATTGTTTGTCTTGCTACGTCCGACGAGGCTGACAGAGCCATACAGCGCCCGATGAATCGAGAGGGACTCGGTGGAACTACAGTAGTTTGAGGGTCAGAAAAAGAAACGCTGAGCAAAAGGATTTTTGGGATGTGGCGTGCTCTGAGGTCGTCATGTCGAGAGGGAAGAGCAAGATTTGTATTTTCAATTTTAGTTTTCTGTAAAAGAAAACTAATGTGCCGGCTTTGCCTGTCCGTCCGCACTTTTTCCTGTCCGCACTTTTTTCTGTCCGCCCTCAGATCTTAAAAACTACTGAGGCTAGAGGGCTGAAGATTGCTTTGTTTAGTTAAGTATACCTTAGTTTAACCAGACCATTGAGCTGATTAACAGCCCTCCTAGGGCTGGCCCGAAGGATTAGATTTATTTTACGTGGCTAAGAACCAATTGGTTACCTAGCAACGGGACCTACAGCTTATTGTGGAATCCGAACCACATTATAGCGAGAAATGAAATTCTATCACCAGAAATAAATTCCTCTTATTCTTCATTGGCCAGTCGGGATTGCTTTGTTGATCATCCACCCTCCAATCATGGAAAATAGCAAATTTCAACCCTCTAGCCTCAGTAGTATTTATTTTATTTAAGATTAAAGTTAGCGATAATCGTGTTTCGGGCTACGATATAGGATAGGCCACCACCGGCCGTGGTTAAAGTTTCATGGGCCGCGGCTCATACAGCATTATTCGGAGACCACCGAAAGATAGATCTATTTTCAGTGGCCTTGATTATTACGTTCACTCACCGGTCGGTGTATTCAATAGATGAGATATCTGATTTTCCGTTTCAACTTCAGCATTGTGTGCTGACAACAACAGTTATTTTTGCGACCTGTGGTGCTAATATAAAGCCTCTGGAGAGAAAAGAGACCACCTCCTTTAACACCGGAATAAATTTGATAATTCGTTGAATAATTTCATATTCCTCTTTGTCTATTCACGGAATTGGAACTGATAATTATATGAATTATTTATCTATGCTGAATATCGGAGGACATTTAATGTTCAACTAGAAAGTTATAATTTTTTTTTCCCTGATAATAATCCAAAGGCCAGGAGTAAATCGAACTCTTAAAGTTACCGGATTAAACAAACAAAATAAATGAATAAATAAATGAAGTAGCGTAAGGGTCAAACCAAACTGTATGTAAATTTGTGTCAATGAGTCAAACACCGTGCATTTAGAATTTGGACCAAAGGCCAAGCTCTGGGACCTATGAGGTCATTCAGCGCTGAAAAGCAAACTGAGTGCAGAAAGGTTTCAAAAGTGTAACAGGAGGAAAACCTCTCAGTTACGCTATGAAACAATTGATAGGAGAGGTGGAAAGTAAGATGGAAGAAAGAGAATATACGCGGAGGTAAGGTAAAAGGAATGAAAAGGTTTGCAGCCAGAGGCCGAAGGGACGCCGCGAAGAACCTCAAGCAATGCCTACAGTGCACTGCGTGAGGCGCACTCACGGTACTAACCCCCACGGGTTTCTTTTCATGAAGAAGCAACGCAAGCCGCCTAGAATTAGAATTTGCAGTCTTTTGAGATTCGAAATTTATCTAAAACCTCCATATATAGATCACCTTCTCAGTAAAGGAAAGACTACTGTTGCTTTGCTCTGAGTTGCTAACCTTGTATAAGTTTACTTCTTTATATATACTGTGTGTGTGTATATGCGTATGTATATATATATATATATATATATGTATAGTCAGAAATTTATTTCTGTTCCACACGTAATTGTGCGTTGATTATTTCTATCTTATTCACTCCAGAAGGATAATTCAGAATGAAATGCTGTCAATTGGGTCATTGCTGAGTCGGGGTTGGGGAAAACTCGCGGGTATGCAAGCAGTTAGCTTGCCCAGGTAATTCCTTTGGGTGCAGTTGCTCTCAGGTTCCAACTTCTTTTAGACTTGTATGGCCTAGTGGGCGGCGCCTTGCCTTTCAATTGAAAGACGTAGGTTCGATCCAGATGTGAGTCAGAAATTTATATATTATATATATAATATATATATATATATATATATATATATATATATATATATATATATATATATATATATATATATATAGGGACCAAGGGCAGATGGAGAGGCACACTGACAATCTGGTTTTATTGTGGCCGACTGCGTTTTTTCTGCAATAATCCATTGCATTTTCAAGGCTGCAATGACACAATTTGTTTTAATAAAAGGACGTCACTATATAAAATTATAAAGATAAAAATAAAATAAAAATACATACATTTCTTAAAAATCTTAAACAAACCTACCCAGTACATGGCTAAAAAAGTGACTAAACAGAAAAGGGTAAAACTACTCGAAAACAAAGAGAACAGCAGAGAAATCACAAAATAAACAAAGTGTTGAGGACGTCTGGGCATTTAACGAGGAACGAGTGCTTTAATGAAATTAGGTGACTCTAAAGTCGTAAGCTCGTCTCGTGTTGGGCTGGGGCTATTATTTCGAAGTTTTTCATATCAATCTGCGTTTTGCAGATTGCAAGTATTTCTTATGTTTGATAATTCATGCCTGGACAATCTGCATCCATCCTATAACTGACGCCCTGACTACAGACACGGACTTTCAGTAGCCGTCTCATTACACATCCAACGTAGGTTCCCAGCTCGCACTTGGGACAAGTATATTTGTAAATGATGTTGGATGCTAGGAGACGGGCACAATCTATCCTTAGATCTGAAAAGACCCGAGCGTTAAAAAGGGTTTTTCGGAATAAGTTTCATATTTACAAACAGGAATTCTTTGCTAATGATCTCTATAACTTTTTGCGAAACTCATCGTTGAACAGGAAGGAAATTTAGCGTAGATATCAAGTTTGGGAACATCATAAATGACGTGGCTCACTGAAATTCATATCTAACAACTTTCTCAAAATTCTGTAAAAAGTGTTTTAGAAAACAATTATTTCTAAAAAAAAAACCTGTCAGGAACTCAATTTCGCTGTGAAGCCTTGCCAAGACGATGTCAGAGTAAGGGCCCTGTGGAGGAGTGTAAAAATAGCCCTTAATTTAAAATTAAAATGACAAGCACTGTAAAGTGGTACCCAACCCAGTAAAGGTGCTCTTTCTGTATATACTGGTATGAAACCCTCCGAGTCCCTTGAAATACGTAGGTCCAGGAAAGGAGCGATTTTGCATATTTCCTTCTCCATAGTAAACTTAATATTGGAGTGCTGGGCATTAATAAAATCCAAAAAGGTGAGACTGAAATTCATGTCTAAAAAGAACGAATGTGTCATCCACATAAAGTCGATAAAATTCCTGCCCCTCCAACCTTTGCCCCCTATTTTATCGACGTTATGTGGATGACACATTCGTTCTTTTTAGACATGAATTTCAGTCTCACCTTTTTTGATTTTATTAATGCCTAACACTCCAATATTAAGTTTATTATGGAGAAGGAAATATGCAAATCCCTTCCTGACCTACGTATTCCTGGTTTCTACCAGTATATACAGAAAGAGCACCTTACTGGGTTGGGTACTATTTTTACAGTGCTTGTCATTTTAATTTTAAATTAAATGCTATTTTTACCTCCACAATTACTCTGACATCGTCTTGGCAAGGCTTCACAGCGAAACTGAGTCTGACAGGTTTTTTTAGAAATAATTGTTTTTCCTCTAAACACTTTACAGAATTTTGAGATAGTTGTTAGATATGAATTTCAGTGAGCCACGTGTCATTTATGATGTTCCCAAACTTGATATCTACGCTAAATTTCCCTTCCTGTTCAACGATGAGTTTCGCAAAAAAGTTATAGAGATCATTAGCAAAGAATTCCCGTTTGTAAATATGAAAGCTTATTCCGAAAAACCCTTTAACGCTCGGGTCTCTTTTTCTTTTCAGATCTAAGGATAGACTGTGCCCGTCTCTAGCATCCAACATCATTTACAAATATACTTGTCCCTAAGTACGAGGCTGGGAACCTACGTTGGATGTGTGAGACGGCCACTGAAAGTCCGTGTCTGTAGTCATCAGGGCGTCAGTTATAGGACGGGATGCAGATTGTCCAGGCATGAATTATCAAACGCATAAGAAATTACTCTGCAATCTGCAAAACGCAGATTGATATGAAAAACTTCGAAATAAGCAGCCCTCACTTTGAGGACGACTTCTTACGACTTTAGAGTCAATTTTCATTAAAGCACTCGTTCCCTCGTTAAATGCCCAGACGTCCTCAACACCCTTGTTTATTTTGTGATTTCTCTGCTGTTCTCTTTGTTTTCGAGTAGTTTTACCCTTTCTGTTTAGTCACTTTTAGCCATGTACTGGGTAGGTTTGTTTAAGATTTTTAAGAAATGTATGTATTTTTATTTTATTTTTTTATCTTATAATTTTATATAGTGACGTCCCTTTTATTAAACAAAATTGTGTCATTGCAGCCTTGAAATGCAATGGATTATTGCGAAAAACGCCGTCGGCTTTCAATAAAACTTAGATATCAGTGTGCTATCCATCTGCCCTTGGTCCCATATTGGGCTTCCCTTCATCATCGTCAATGGAAGTATATATATGTATATATATATATATATATATATATATATATATATATATATATATATATATATATATATATATATATATATATATATATATATATATATAATATATATATATATATATATATATATATATATATATATATATATATATATATATATATTCCGTAGTACATGAAAACTACAATAATTCAGTCAAAAATTGTAGTACATTATACTAAATGATAAAACTGTAAACCTGTTCCAAGAATCATTAGGCTATTATGACTGGTTTTGATATTGTCTTTGGTCGTTACATTTTAACGAAAAAGGTTATCGCAGCATCCTATGATTTCAAGTATATACAATATAGTACGTCCATATATCAGCTAAAGCCAACAGGTAACTTATACATGTCAAAATACTTACGTTCATTATCTATTTATCCGTGAAATTTGTAAATGATTTTACTTTATTACAACGAGCCTTATGAAGCACTGTGGTTTAGATTAAGCCTGGCATATTCCAGCACAGGCTCTTACTCCAGGGAGGCCAGTAAATGCGGTGGCCTGGTGTAGACCTCATGACTCCGCCCAAACAACAGAGAAGAAGACGAACGAAGACCATCCGCCGTTATTCCAGCTCTTCCCGTTAAAAATGAATTATTCAGACCACCGAGCCAACCTTAGTTTTCGTTGATAAATACAACTCATGATCATTTAATCCCTTAATCCTTAATAATTCCTAGCTTTTAAATCCCCTCGGGTATTACAAGCTGGCGAGCTAAAGGAGATGAGATGTGAGTTGGCTTTTTGTTCTAACCCCCACCCTCCCCCACCCTTCCTTCACTTCACCTCCCCCCCCTCCCGCCCTACTTCCCTGCGAGAAGTTTGCTACCGAGAGATTCCTTGATGGAAATGGCGTTCGTTTTTCTACTTTTTTTTCTTCGTCTTCTTCTTCTTCTTCTTCTTCTTCTTCTTCTACGTCCTCGCTTTCGTGATTATCGATATTCTTATCCATCTTTTCATTCTTCTTCTTTCTTCTTCCTAGTTATATTTCTTTCCAACATCGAGATTTACCTCGTTTTCGCTTTTATCTTTCAGATTTATCAGTATTCTCTTATTTATTTTAACTTCCTCGTCAGAGCTCGCTGGTAATCTCTTTCTTATTCCTCCTAATGCTCACTCATGTAACTGATTCTTTGCTTTCTTCTTCTCCTTCTTCCTGCTTGTTTGCTTGCTATCCTACTTAATGGAATTTCATGGCAAATGTGAGTCTGGACGATATATCAAGGATTTCGTTTTTCGGGAAGTTTGATATTTCATTTCTCTGTCCCGAAGCGTGTGTATGTGCGTGTGTGTGTTTTGTGTGGTTGTGTATGTGTGTACGTACGAAATAAAATCATATCTTTAGCATCCAAATCATGACGATAATAAAAAAAAATAGTAATGATGCCTTCAAGTGTTGCATAGAAGGCGATAAAATAGAATCGAGTACTTCAGCATTAGTGAACTTCCAAACAAATGCACTTATAACTGTAGATAAATAATTCATGTCTCCGAGGACGGCGAACTATAAATGCTTTCCGAAGCGTTACTTCTGTTACTGATTCTCTGAAAACTCCCCGAGATCCGACAGGAAACGTTACTTTTCATATGATGTAATACGGCATTTCTACACTAAGTTTCCGGCACAGAAATGTTTCCTCCAAGCTCTGTCGCTTCGGGTGTGTCTGAGTACTTTGGATTTAACTAAAAGAGGCTTTCGTCACTTCCGGGGTCTTAAACACGTTGCTGAAGTTTCATACCCTTTCAGACGAAAGGCAAGACAAAAGTAATTACATTCGTGTTGCCCGTTATGGAAGTATGTTTGAACACAGACACACTGGCGCAAACAAGTACA